>NW_026781327.1:0-300000 GCF_030144855.1 Hypanus sabinus
GGTGACGGAGACGGGGAGGGGTGTGGGGGAGGGTAGGGAGTGACGGAGACGGGGAGGTGTGTAGGGGAGGGAGAGGGTAATGAAGACGGGGAGGGGTGTAGGGGAGGGAGAGGGTAATGAAGACGGGGAGGGGTGTAGGGGAGGGAGGGGGTGACGGAGACGGGTAGGGGTGTGGGGGAGGGAGGGGTGACGGAGACGGGAAGGGGTGTAGGTGAGGGAGGGGGTGACAGAGACGGGGAGAGGTGTAGGGGAGGGAGGGGTGACGGAGACGGGGAGGGGTGTAGGGGAGGGAGGGGGTGATGGAGACGGGGAGGGGTGTAGGGGAGGGAGGGGTGACAGAGATGGGGAGGGGTGTAAGGGAGGGAGGGGTGTAGGAGAGGGAGGGGGTGACTGAGATGGGAAGGGGTGTGGGGGAGGGAGGGGGTGACGGAGATGGGGAGGGGTGTAGGGGAATGAGGGGGTGACGGAGACGGGGAGGGGTGTAGGGGAGGGAGGGGTGACGGAGACGGGGAGGGGTGTAGGGGAGGGAGGGGGTGATGGAGATGGGAGGGGAGTAGGGGAGGGAGGGGGTGATGGAGATGGGGAGGGTGTAGGGAGGGAGGGGGTGACGGAGACGGAGAGGGGTGTAGGGAGGGAGGGGGTGACGGAGATGGGGAAGGGTGTAGGTGAGTGAGGGGTGACAGAGACGGGGAGGGGTGTAGGGGAGGGAGGGAGTGACGGAGACGGGTAGGTGTGTAAGGGAGGGAGGGGTTGACGGAGACGGGGAGGGGCGTGGGGAGGGAGGGGGTGAGGGAGAAGGGGAGGGGTGCAGGGAGGAAGGGGTGACGGAGACGGGGAGGTGTGTAGGGGAGGGAGGGGGTGACGGAGATGAGGCGGGGTGTAGGGGAGGGAGGTGGTGACGGAGACGGGGAGTGGTGTAGGGGAGTGAGGGGGTGACGGAGATGGGAGGGGTGTAGGGGAGGGAGGGGGTGACGGAGACGGGGAGCGGTATAGGGGACTGAGGCGGGTGACGGAGATGGGGAGGGGTGTAGGGGAGGGAGGTGGTGACGGAGACGGGGAGGGGTGTAGGAGAGTGAGGGGGTGACGGAGATGGGGAGGGGTGTAGGGGAGTGAGGGGTGACGGTGATGGGGAGGGGGTGTGGGGAGGGAGGGGGTGACGGAGACGGGAGGGGTGTAGTGGAGTGAGGGGGTGACGTAGATGGGGAGGGGTGTAGGGGAGGGAGGGGGTGACGGAGACGGGGAGGGGTGTGGGGAGTGAGGGGGTGATGGGGATGGGGAGGGGTGTATGGGAGGGAGGGGTTGACAGAGTTGGGGTGGGAGGGGGTGACGGAGCCAGGAGGGGTCTAGGGGAGGGAAGGGGTGACGGAGATGTGCAGGGGTGTAAGGGAGGGAGGGGTGACGGAGACGGGGAGGGGTGTGGGGAGGTAGGGAGTGACGGAGACGGGGAGGGGTGTAGGGGAGGGAGGGGGTGACGGAGATGTGCAGGCGTGTAGGGGAGGGAGGGGGTGACGGAGATGGGGACGGGTGTAGGTGAGGGAGGGGGTGATGGAGACGGGGAGGTGTGTAGGGGAGGGAGAGGGTACTGAGACGGGGAGGGGTGTAGGGGAGTGAGGGGGTGACGGAGATGGGGAGGGGTGTAGGGGAGGGTGGTGGTGACGGAGACGGGGAGGGGTGTAGGGGAGTGAGGGGGTGACGGAGATGGGGAGGGGTGTAGGGGAGGGAGGGGTGACGGAGACGGGGAGGGGTGTAAGGGAGGGAGGGGGTGACTGAGATGGGGAGGGGTGTAAGGGAGGGAGGGGTGTAGGAGAGGGAGGGGGTGACTGAGATGGGGAGGGGTGTGTGGGAGGGAGGGGGGTCACGGAGACGGGGAGGGGTGTAGGAGAATGAGGGGGTGACGGAGACGGGGAGGGGTGTAGGAGAATGAGGGGGTGACGGAGACGGGGAGGGGTGTATGGGAGGGAGGGGTTGACAGAGATGGGGTGGGAGGGGGTGACGGAGCCAGGGAGGGGTCTAGGGGAGGGAAGGGGTGACGGAGATGTGCAGGGGTGTAAGGAGGGAGGGGTGACGGAGACGGGGAGGGGTGTGGGGGAGGTAGGGAGTGACGGAAACGGGGAGGGGTGTAGGGGAGGGAGGGGGTGACGGAGATGTGCAGGGGTGTAGGGGAGGGAGGGGGTGACGGAGATGGGGACGGGTGTAGGTGAGGGAGGGGGTGATGGAGACGGGGAGGTGTGTAGGGGAGGGAGAGGGTAATGAAGACGGGGAGGGGTGTAGGGGAGGGAGGGGGTGACGGAGATGGGGAGGGGTGTAGGGGAGGGAGGGGGTGACGGAGACGGGGAGGGTGTAGGTGAGGGAGGGGGTGAGAGACGGGGAGAGGTGTAGGGGAGGGAGGGGTGACGGAGACGGGGAGGGGTGTAGTTGAGGGAGGGGGTGAGAGACGGGGAGAGGTGTAGGGGAGGGAGGGGGTGATGGAGACGGGGAGGGGTGTAGGGGAGGGAGGGGTGACGGAGATGGGGAGGGGTGTAAGGGAGGGAGGGGTGTAGGAGAGGGAGGGGGTGATGGAGATGGGGAGGGGAGTAGGGGAGGGAGGGGGTGATGGAGATGGGGAGGGGTGTAGGGGAGGAAGGGGGTGACGGAGACGGGGAGGGGTGTAGGGGAGGGAGGGGGTGACGGAGACGGGGAGGGGTGGTAGGGGAGGGAGGTGTGATGGAGATGGAGGGGTGTAGGGAGGGAGGGGGTGACGGAGACGGGGAGGGGTGTAGGGGAGGGAGGGGGTGACGGAGACAGGGAGGGGTGTAGGGGTGGGAGGGGTGACAGAGACGGGGAGGGGTGTAGGGGAGGGAGGGAGTGACGGAGACGGGTAGGTGTGTAAGGGAGGGAGGGGTTGACGGAGACGGGGAGGGGCATGGGGGAGGGAGGGGGTGAGGGAGACGGGGAGGGTGTAGGGAGGGAGGGGTGACGGAGACGGGGAGGGGTGTAGGGGAGGGAGGGGGTGACGGAGATGAGGAGGGGTGTAGGGGAGGGAGTGGGTGACGGAGACGGGGAGGGGTGTAGGGGAGTGAGGGGGTGACGGAGACGGGGAGGGGTGTAGGGGAGTGAGGGGGTGACGGAGATGGGGAGGGGTGTAGGGGAGGGAGGGGTGACGGAGATGGGAGGGGTGTAGGGGAGGGAGGGGGTGATGGAGACGGGGAGGGGTGTAGGGGAGGGAGGGGGTGATGGAGACGGGGAGGGGTGTAAGGGAGGGAGGGGTGTAGGAGAGGGAGGGGTGACTGAGATGGGGAGGGGTGTAAGGGAGGGAGGGGTGTAGGAGAGGGAGGGTGTGACTGAGATGGGGAGGGGTGTGTGGGAGGGAGGGGGTGACCGAGACTGGGAGGGGTGTAGGAGAATGAGGGGGTGACGGAGACGGGGAGGGGTGTATGGGAGGGAGGGGTTGACAGAGATGGGGTGGGAGGGGGTGACGGAGCCAGGGAGGGTGTAGGGGAGGGAAGGGGTGACGGAGATGTGCAGGGGTGTAAGGGAGGGAGGGGTGACGGAGACGGGGAGGGGTGTGGGGGAGGTAGGAGTGACGGAGACGGGGAGGTGTGTAGGGGAGGGAGAGGGTAATGAAGACGGGGAGGGGTGTAGGGGAGGGAGAGGGTAATGAAGACGGGGAGGGTGTAGGGGAGGGAGGGGTGACGGAGACGGGTAGGGGTGTGGGGGAGGGAGGGGTGACGGAGACGGGAAGGGGTGTAGGTGAGGGAGGGGGTGACAGAGACGGGGAGAGGTGTAGGGGAGGGAGGGGTGACGGAGACGGGGAGGGGTGTAGGGGAGGGAGGGGGTGATGGAGACGGGGAGGGGTGTAGGGGAGGGAGGGGTGACAGAGATGGGGAGGGGTGTAAGGGAGGGAGGGTGTAGGAGAGGGAGGGGGTGACTGAGATGGGAAGGGGTGTGGGGGAGGGAGGGGGTGACGGAGATGGGGAGGGGTGTAGGGGAATGAGGGGGTGACGGAGACGGGGAGGGGTGTAGGGGAGGGAGGGGTGACGGAGACGGGGAGGGGTGTAGGGGAGGGAGGGGGTGATGGAGATGGGGAGGGGAGTAGGGGAGGGAGGGGGTGATGGAGATGGGGAGGGGTGTAGGGGAGGGAGGGGGTGACGGAGACGGAGAGGGGTGTAGGGGAGGGAGGGGGTGACGGAGATGGGGAAGGGTGTAGGTGAGTGAGGGGTGACAGAGACGGGGAGGGGTGTAGGGGAGGGAGGGAGTGACGGAGACGGGTAGGTGTGTAAGGGAGGGAGGGGTTGACGGAGACGGGGAGGGGCGTGGGGGAGGGAGGGGGTGAGGGAGAAGGGGAGGGGTGCAGGGAGGAAGGGGTGACGGAGACGGGGAGGTGTGTAGGGGAGGGAGGGGGTGACGGAGATGAGGCGGGGTGTAGGGGAGGGAGGTGGTGACGGAGACGGGGAGTGGTGTAGGGGAGTGAGGGGGTGACGGAGATGGGAGGGGGTGTAGGGGAGGGAGGGGGTGACGGAGACGGGGAGCGGTATAGGGGACTGAGGCGGTGACGGAGATGGGGAGGGGTGTAGGGGAGGGAGGTGGTGACGGAGACGGGGAGGGGTGTAGGAGAGTGAGGGGGTGACGGAGATGGGGAGGGGTGTAGGGGAGTGAGGGGGTGACGGTGATGGGGAGGGGTGTGGGGAGGGAGGGGGTGACGGAGACGGGGAGGGGTGTAGTGGAGTGAGGGGGTGACGTAGATGGGGAGGGGTGTAGGGGAGGGAGGGGGTGACGGAGACGGGGAGGGGTGTGGGGAGTGAGGGGGTGATGGGGATGGGGAGGGGTGTATGGGAGGGAGGGGTTGACAGAGTTGGGGTGGGAGGGGGTGACGGAGCCAGGGAGGGGTCTAGGGGAGGGAAGGGGTGACGGAGATGTGCAGGGGTGTAAGGGAGGGAGGGGTGACGGAGACGGGGAGGGGTGTGGGGGAGGTAGGGAGTGACGGAGACGGGGAGGGGTGTAGGGAGGGAGGGGGTGACGGAGATGTGCAGGCGTGTAGGGGAGGGAGGGGGTGACGGAGACAGGGAGTGGTGTAGGTGAGGGAGGGGGTGATGGAGACGGGGAGGTGTGTAGGGGAGGGAGAGGGTACTGAAGACGGGGAGGGGTGTAGGGGAGGGAGGGGGTGACGGAGATGGGGAGGGGTGTAGGGGAGGGAGGGGGTGACGGAGACGGGGAGGGTGTAGGTGAGGGAGGGGGTGAGAGACGGGAGAGGTGTAGGGGAGGGAGGGGTGACGGAGACGGGGAGGGGTGTAGTTGAGGGAGGGGGTGAGAGACGGGAGAGGTGTAGGGGAGGGTGGGGTGACGGAGACGGGGAGGTGTGTAGGGGAGGGAGGGGTGACGGAGATGGGGAGGGGTGTAAGGGAGGGAGGGGTGTGTGGGAGGGAGGGGGTGATGGAGATGGGGAGGGGAGTAGGGGAGGGAGGGGGTGATGGAGATGGGGAGGGGTGTAGGGGAGGAAGGGGGTGACGGAGACGGGGAGGGGTGTAGGGGAGGGAGGGGGTGACGGAGACGGGAGGGGTGTAGGGGAGGGAGGTGTGATGGAGATGGAGGGGTGGTTGGGGAGGGAGGGGGTGACGGAGACGGGGAGGGGTGTAGGGGTGGGAGGGGTGACAGAGACGGGGAGGGGTGTAGGGGAGGGAGGGAGTGACGGAGACGGGTAGGTGTGTAAGGGAGGGAGGGGTTGACGGAGACGGGGAGGGGCATGGGGGAGGGAGGGGGTGAGGGAGACGGGGAGGGGTGTAGGGAGGGAGGGTGACGGAGACGGGGAGGGGTGTAGGGGAGGGAGGGGGTGACGGAGATGAGGAGGGGTGTAGGGGAGGGAGGTGGTGACGGAGACGGGGAGGGGTGTAGGGGAGTGAGGGGATGACGGAGATGGGGAGGGGTGTAGGGGAGGGAGGGGGTGACGGAGACGGGGAGGGGTGTAGGGGAGTGAGGGGGTGACGGAGATGGTGAGGGGTGTAGGGGAGGGAGGTGGTGACGGAGACGGGGAGGGGTGTAGGGGAGTGAGGGGGTGACGGAGATGGGGAGGGGTTGTAGGGGAGGGAGGGGTGACGGAGACGGGAGGGGTGTAGGGGAGGGAGGGGGTGATGGAGACGGGGAGGGTGTAGGGGAGGGAGGGGGTGATGGAGACGGGGAGGGGTGTAAGGGAGGGAGGGGTGTAGGAGAGGGAGGGGGTGACTGAGATGGGGAGGGGTGTAAGGGAGGGAGGGGTGTAGGAGAGGGAGGGGGTGACTGAGATGGGGTGTGTGGGAGGGAGGGGGTGACCGAGACTGGGAGGGGTGTAGGAGAATGAGGGGGTGACGGAGACGGGGAGGGGTGTATGGGAGGGAGGGGTTGACAGAGATGGGGTGGGAGGGGGTGACGGAGCCAGGAGGGGCGTGGGGGAGGGAGGGGGTGAGGGAGAAGGGGAGGGGTGCAGGGAGGAAGGGGTGACGGAGACGGGGAGGTGTGTAGGGGAGGGAGGGGGTGACGGAGATGAGGAGGGGTGTAGGGGAGGGAGGTGGTGACGGAGACGGGGAGTGGTGTAGGGGAGTGAGGGGGTGACAGAGATGGGGAGGGGTGTAGGGGAGGGAGGGGGTGACGGAGACGGGGAGGGGTATAGGGGACTGAGGGGGTGACGGAGATGGGGAGGGGTGTAGGGGAGGGAGGTGGTGACGGAGACGGGGAGGGGTGTAGGGGAGTGAGGGGGTGACGGAGATGGGGAGGGGTGTAGGGGAGTGAGGGGGTGACGGTGATGGGGAGGGGTGTGGGGAGTGAGGGGGTGACGGAGACGGGGAGGGGTGTAGGGGAGTGAGGGGGTGACGGAGATGGGGAGGGGTGTAGGGGAGGGAGGGGGTGACGGAGACGGGGTGGGGTGTGGGGAGTGAGGGGGTGATGGGGATGGGGAGGGGTGTAGTGGATGGAGGGGGTTACGGAGACGGGGAGGGGTGTGGGGAGTGTGGGGGTGACGGAGACGGGGAGGTGTGCGGGAGAGAGGGGGTGACGGAGACGGGGAGGGTCGTGGGGGAGGGAGGGGGTGACGGAGACGGGGAGGGGTGTAGGGGAGGGAGAGGGTGACGGAGACGGGGAGGGGTGTAGGGGAGGGAGGTGGTGACGGAGACGTGGAGGGGTGTAGGGGAGGGGGGGTTGACGGAGACGGGGAGGGGTGTAGGGGAGGGAGGGGGTGACGGAGACAGGGAGGGGTGTAGGGGAGGGAGGGGGTGACGGAGACGGGTCGGGGTGTGGGGGAGGGAGGGGGTGACGGAGACAGGGAGGGGTGTGGGGGGGGAGGTGGTGACGGAGACGGGGAGGGGTGTTGGGGAGGGAGGTGGTGATGAGAAGGGGATGGGTGTAGGGGAGGGAGGGTGTGACGGAGACGGGGAGGGGTGTAGGAGAGGGAGGGGGTGACGGAGACGGGTCGGGGTGTGGGGGAGGGAGGGGGTGACGGAGACAGGGAGGGGTGTGGGGGGTAGGTGGTGACGGAGACGGGGAGGGGTGTGGGGGGTAGGTGGTGACGGAGACGGGGAGGGGTGTAGGGGAGGGAGGGGTGACGGAGACGGGGAGGGAGGGGGTGACAGAGACGGGGAGGGGTGTAGGGGAGGGAGGGGGTGACGGAGACGGGGAGGGGTGTAGGGGTGGGAGGGTCTGACGGAGACGGGGAGGGGTGTAGGGGAGGGAGGGGGTGACGGAGACAGGGAGGGGTGTAGGGGGGGGAGGGGGTGATGGAGACGGGGAGGGGTGTTGGGGAGGGAGGTGGTGATGGAGAAGGGGATGGGTGTAGGGAGGGAGGGTGTGACGGAGACGGGGAGGGGTGTAGGAGAGGGAGGGGGTGATGAGACGGTGAAATGCGTACTGCAGGGTGGAGTAGGTAACCCTCTGCGCTCTCCCCCACCCCCAGGCCACTCGTTCTCCAGCGGCATGCTGGGCCTCTACGTCCTGGCACTGAGAGCCTCGTGTGTCGACCCTGCCAGGTCACCGATCACACAAACACATCCCCCATCGACCTGGTCCGGTACTGCAGGACAAGCTGGCAGCTGAGATGAACAGTATCGGTGAGGAGAGTGGTTGGGGGGGTGGCGAGGGGAGGGGCCGTCTCACCCCCTCTGGAGTTAAATGCAACACTTCCTCCCAAGTATCATCCATGGTTGCCTGTCTCTCAAATGCCCCTGAACCCACCGGGACATTCCACACACCCACCACTCTCTGTGTGACCTTCCTACCTCTCCGACTTTCCCCCACCCCCCACCACCGGATGCTCCAAGAATCCATCTTGGACAACGACTCCCATCCACTCCATAATGTACCGGTTAGGCACAGGAGTACATTCAGCCAGAGACTCATTCCACCGAGATGTAACACTGAGCGTCATAGGAAGTCATTCCTGCCTGTGGCCATCCATCAACTTTACAACTCCTCCCTCGGAGTGTCAGACCCCTGAGCCAATAGGCTGGCCCTGGACTTATTTCCACTGGGCATGATTAACTTTTATTTAATTATTTCTGGTTTTCTGTTGCTATATTTCTACACTGTTCTTGGTTGGTCCGACTGTAACAAAACCAATTTCCCTCGGGATCAATAAAGTCTGTCTGTCTGTCTTTCTGTGTTTCTGTCTCTCCGTGTGTGCGGGTTGGGGAGGCGGAGTATTGACCTCTTACTGATCAATCTCTCTCTCTAACCCCCTCTCTCCCGCTCTCCCTCCCTCACTCTCCCTGTCCTCTCGCCCCCCCCCTCTCCTTCCCTCTCTCCACCTTTCACCCCCTGGCTCTCCCTCCCTCCCCCTCGCTGCCTCTCACTGCCCCTCTCTCCCCTCTCTCTCCCTCCCTCACTCTCCCTGTCCTCTTGCCCCCCCTCCCCTTCCCCCTCTCCACCTCTGTCCACCTTTCACCCCCTGGCTCTCCCTCCCTCCCCCTCGCTGCCCCTCTCTCCCCTCTCTCTCCCTCCCTCACTCACTCTCCCTGTCCTCTCGCCCCCCCCCCTCTCCTTCCCCCTCTCCACCTTTCACCCCCTGGCTCTCCCTCCCTCCCCCTCGCTGCCCCTCTCTCCCCTCTCTCTCCCTCCCTCACTCACTCTCCCTGTCCTCTCGCCCCCCCCTCTCCTTCCCCTCTCCACCTTTCACCCCCTGGCTCTCCCTCCCTCCCCCTCGCTGCCCCTCTCTCCCCTCTCTCTCCCTCCCTCACTCTGCCTGTCCTCTCGCCCCCCCCTCTCCTTCCCCTCTCCACCTTTCACCCTCTGGCTCTCCCTCCCTCCCCCTCGCTGCCCCTCCCTCCCCCTCGCTGCCCCTCTCTCCCCTCTCTCTCCCTCCCTCACTCTCCCTGTCCTCTCGCCCCCCCCTCTCCTTCCCCCTCTCCACCTTTCACCCCCTGGCTCTCCCTCCCTCCCCCTCGCTGCCCCTCCCTCCCCCTCGCTGCCCCTCTCTCCCCCTCTCTCTCCCTCCCTCACTCTCCCTGTCCTCTCGCCCCCCCTCTCCCCTTCCCCCTCTCCACCTTTCACTCCCTGGCTCTCCCTCCCTCCCCCTCGCTGCCCCTCTCTCCCCTCTCTCTCCCTGCCTCACTCTCCCTGTCCTCTCGCACCCCCCCTCTCCTTCCCCCTCTCCACCTTTCACCCCCTGGCTCTCCCTCCCTCCCCTCGCTGCCCCTCCCTCCCCCTCGCTGCCCTCTCCCCTCTCTCTCCCTCCCTCACTCTCCCTGTCCTCTCGCCCCCCCCCCTCTCCCCCCCCCCCTCTCCACCTTTCACCCCCTGGCTGCCCCTCCCTCAGTCACGGACGCTCGCCCGGTGACATCCTACTATGAGGTGGCGCTGGCCCTGCTCGGCCTCTGCGAGATCGGCTCCCCGGTGAGTGAGATGGACGTCCAGGCTTTCTCGGACGCTGTGAGGAAGGGTTTCGTCACACAGGTCGGTGAGTGAAATCGGAGCTGGGGGGGGGGGGGGGAGAGAGTGGAGGGAGAGAGGGTAGAGGGAGATGGGGAGGGAGTGAGAGAGTGGAGGAGAGAGGGTAGAGGGAGATGGGGAGGGAGGGCGTGAGAGAGTGGGTAGAGGGAGATGGGAGGGAGGGAGTGAGAGTGGGTAGAGGGAGATGGGGAGGGAGGGAGGGAGAGAGGGTAGAGGGAGATGGGGAGGGAGGGAGTGAGAGTGGGTAGAGGGAGATGGGGAGGGAGGGAGTGAGAGTGGGTAGAAGGAGATGGGGAGGGAGGGAGTGAGAGAGAGAGTGGAGGGAGAGAGGGTAGAGGGAGATGGGGAGAGAGGGCGTGAGAGAGAGTGGAGAGACGGTAGAGGGAGATGGGGGAGGGAGGGTGTGAGAGAGAGAGTGGAGGGAGAGAGGGTAGAGGGAGATGGGGAGAGAGGGCGTGAGAGAGAGTGGAGAGACGGTAGAGGGAGATGGGGAGGGAGGGTGTGAGAGAGAGAGTGGAGAGACGGTAGAGGGAGATGGGGAGGGAGGGAGAGAGAGAGAGAGAGGAGGGAGATTGGGAGGGAGGGAGTGAGAGAGTGGAGGGAGAGACGGTAGAGGGAGATGGGGAGGGAGGGAGGGACGGCAGTGGGAGATGGGGAGTGAGGGAGGGAGAGACGGTAGAGGGAGATGGGGAGGGAGGGAGTGAGAGAGAGAAGAGGGAGAGAGGGTAGAGGGAGATTGGGAGGGAGTGAGAGAGAGAGTGGAGGGAGAGAGGGTAGAGGGAGATGGGGAGAGAGGGAAGTGAGAGAGAGAGAGGAGGGAGATTGGGAGGGAGGGAGTGAGAGAGTGGAGGGAGAGAGGGTAGAGGGAGATGGGGAGGGAGGGCGTGAGAGTGGGTAGAGGGAGATGGGGAGGGTGGGAGTGAGAGTGGAGGGAGAGAGGGTAGAGGGGGATGGGAGGGAGGGAGTGAGAGAGAGAGTGGAGGGAGAGGGTAGAGGGAGATGGGGAGGGAGGGAGTGAGAGAGAGAAGAGGGAGAGACGGTAGAGGGAGATGGGGAGGGAGGGAGGGAGAGACGGTAGAGGGAGATGGGGAGGGAGGGAGGGAGAGACGGTAGAGGGAGATGGGGAGGGAGGGAGTGAGAGAGAGAAGAGGGAGAGAGGGTAGAGGGAGTTGGGGAGGGAGGAAGGGAGAGACGGTAGAGGGAGATGGGGAGGGAGGGAGTGAGAAAGAGAAGAGGGAGAGAGGGAGGGAGGGAGGGAGAGACGGTAGAGGGAGATGGGGAGGGAGGGAGGGAGAGACGGTAGAGGGAGATGGGGAGTGAGGGAGGGAGAGACGGTAGAGGGAGATGGGGAGGGAGGGAGTGAGAGAGAGAAGAGGGAGAGAGGGTAGAGGGAGATGGGAGGGAGGGAGGAGAGACGGTAGAGGGAGATGGGGAGGGAGGGAGTGAGAAAGGAGGGAAGGGGAGGATGGAGGGTATGACTCGTTTCTGAGTGATGCAGCTGAGGGAGGACAGAGCTGTTGAAGAGGAGGCCAACGGGGGAGATCGGGAGGAGAAGCAGGGAGCGGAAAGGGAGGGGAGCGAATGTCCAGACTCAGCCCCCATTGCTCTCGGCCCTTTGGCAGACACCGAGGCCGTCTCGGCCCTGGCCCTCCGCTGCCTCCAACAGGGAAGTTCCAGCCCGAGGACACCGTGAGGGACGCCCGGCTCAAGCTGACCCTGGAGCTGTACAGTGCGCGGACCGACCAGCACACCATCGGCAACATCTACAGCACCGGGCTGGCCGCGCAGGTGGGCACAGGGTGATCCCACAGAGGGAGAGGTCACGGAGTGTGGGGAGGGAGGGGGTGACGGAGACGGGGAGGGAGTGGGTGACGGAGATGAGGAGGGGTGTAGGGGAGGGAGAGGGTGACGGAGATGGGGAGGGAGGGGTGTGACGGAGACGGGGAGGGGTGTAGGGAGGGAGAGGGTGACGGAGATGGGAGGGAGGGGTGTGACGGAGACGGGGAGGGGTGTAGGGGAGGGAGAGGGTGATGGAGACGGGGAGGGGTGTAGGGGAAGGAGGGGGTGACGGAGACGGGGAGGGAGGGGGGTGACGGAGACGGGGAGGGAGGGGGTGATGGAGATGGGGAGGTGTGTAGGGGAGGGAGGGGTGACGGAGACGGGGAGGGGTGTGGGGGAGGAGGGAGAGACGGAGATGGGTGGGGTGTAGGGGAGGGAGAGGGTGACGGAGACGGGGAGGGGTGTGGGGGAGGGAGGGGGAGACGGAGACGGGGAGGGGTGTAGGGGAGGGAGGGGTGTGACGGAGACGGGGAGGGGTGTAGGGGAGGGAGAGGGTGATGGAGACGGGGAGGGAGGGGGTGACGGAGACGGGGAGGGGTGTAGGGGAGGGAGAGGCTGACGGAGACGGGGAGGGAGGGGGTGATGGAGACGGGGAGGGGTGTAGGGGAAGGAGGGGGTGACGGAGACGGGGAGGGAGGGGGTGACGGAGACGGGGAGGGAGGGGGTGATGGAGATGGGAGGTGTGTAGGGGAGGGAGGGGGTGATGGAGATGGGGAGGGGTGTAGGGGAGGGAGGGGTTGACGGAGATGGGGAGGGGTGTAGGGGAGGGAGAGGGTGACGGAGACGGGGAGGGGTGTAGGGGAGGGAGGGGGTGACGGAGACGTGGAGCGGTGTGGGGGAGGGAGGGAGAGACGGAGACGGGGAGGGGTGTAGGGGAGGGAGGGGTAACGGAGACGGGGTGGGGTGTAGGGGAGGGAGGGGGTGACGGAGATGGGGAGGGGTGTGGAGGAGGGAGGGGTGACGGAGATGGGGAGGGGTGTAGGGGAGGGAGGGGGTGACGGAGACGGAGTGGGGTATAGGGGAGGGAGGGGGTGATGGAGACGGGGAGGGGTGTATGTGGAGGAGGGAGGGGTGACGGAGATGGGGAGGGGTGTAGGGGAGGGAGGGGGTGACGGAGATGGGGAGGGTGTAGTGGAGGGAGAGGGTGACGGAGACGGGGAGGGGTGTGGGGTTGGGAGGGGGTGACGGAGACGGGAGGGGTGTAGGGGAGGGAGTGGGTGACGGAGACGGGGAGGGGTGTAGGGGAGGGAGGGGGTGACGGAGACGGGGAGGTGAGTGGGAGGGAGGGGTGATGGAGAAGGGGAGGGGTGTAGGGGAGGGAGGGGGGTGACGGAGACAGGGAGGTGTGTAGGGGAGGGAGGGGGTGACGGAGACGGGGAGGGGTGTAGGGGAGGGAGGGGGTGACGGAGACGGGGAGGGGTGTTGGGGAGGGAGGGAGGGGTGACGGAGACGGGGAGGGGTGTGGGGAGGGAGGGGGAGACGGAGACGGGGAGGGGTGTAGGGGAGGGAGGGGTGATGGAGACGGGGAGGAGTGTGGAGGAGGGAGGGGTGACGGAGATGGGGATGGGTGTAGGGGAGGGAGGGGTAACGGAGACGGGGTGGGGTGTAGGGGAGGGAGGGGGTGACGGAGATGGGGAGGGGTGTGGAGGAGGGAGGGGTGACGGAGATGGGGAGGGGTGTAGGGGAGGGAGGGGGTGACGGAGACGGAGTGGGGTATAGGGGAGGGAGGGGGTGATGGAGACGGGGAGGGGTGTGGAGGAGGGAGGGGTGACGGAGATGGGGAGGGGTGTAGGGGAGGGAGGGGGTGACGGAGATGGGGAGGGGTGTAGTGGAGGGAGAGGGTGACAGAGACGGGGAGGTGAGGGGGAGGGAGGGGTGATGGAGACGGGGAGGGGTGTAGGGGAGGGAGTGGGTGACGGAGACGGGGAGGGGTGTAGGGGAGGGAGGGGGTGACGGAGACGGGGAGTGAGTGGGAGGGAGGGGTGATGGAGAAGGGGGAGGGGTGTAGGGGAGGGTGGGGGTGACGGAGACAGGAGGTGTGTAGGGGAGGGAGGGGGTGACGGAGACGGGGAGGGGTGTAGGGGAGGGAGGGGGTGACGGAGACGGGGAGGGGTGTTGGGGAGGGAGGGAGGGGTGACGGAGACGGGGAGGGGTGTGGGGGAGGGAGGGGGTGACGGAGACAGGGAGGTGTGTAGGGGAGGGAGGGGGTGACGGAGACGGGGAGGGGTGTAGGTGAGGGAGGGGATGATGGAGACGGGGAGGGGTGTAGGGGAGGGAGTGGGTGACGGAGACGGAGTGGGGTATAGGGAGGGAGGGGGTGATGGAGACGGGGAGGGGTGTGGAGGAGGGAGGGGTGACGGAGATGGGGAGGGGTGTAGGGGAGGGAGGGGGTGACGGAGATGGGGAGGGGTGTAGTGGAGGGAGAGGGGTGACAGAGACGTGGAGGTGAGGGGGAGGGAGGGGTGATGGAGACGGGGAGGGGTGTAGGGGAGGGAGTGGGTGACGGAGACGGGGAGGGGTGTAGGGGAGGGAGGGGGTGACGGAGACGGGGAGGGGTGAGGGGGAGGGAGGGGTGACGGAGACGGCGAGGGTGTAGGGGAGGGAGGGGGTGACAGAGTCAGGGAGGGTGTGGGGGAGGGAGGGGGTGATGGAGACGGGGAGGGGTGTAGGGGAGGGAGAGGGTGACGGAGACAGGGAGGTGTGTAGGGGAGGGAGGGGGGTGACGGAGACAGGGAGGGGTGTGGGGGAGGGAGGGGGTGACGGAGACAGGGAGGTGTTTAGGGTGGGAGGGGGTGACGGAGACGGGGGGGGGGTGTAGGGGAGGGAGGGGGTGACGGAGACGGGGAGGGGTGTAGGGGAGGGAGGGGGTGACGGAGACGGGGAGGGGTGTAGTGGAGGGAGGGGGTGATGGAGACGGGGAGGGGTGTGGGAGAGGGAGGGATGATGGAGACGGGGAGGGGTGTGGGGGAGGGAGGGGGTGATGGAGACGGGGAGGGGTGTAGGGGCGGGAGGGGTGACGGAGACGGGGAGGGGTTTAGGGGAGGGAGGGGGTGACGGAGACGGGGAGGGGTGTAGGGGAGGGAGGCGGTGACGGAGACGGGGAGGGGTGTAGTGGAGGGAGGGGGTGACGGAGACGGGGAGGGGTGTAGGGGAGGGAGGGGGTGATGGAGACGGGGAGGGGTGTTGGGTTGGGAGGGGGTGATGGAGATGGGGAGGGGTGTCGGGGAGGGAGGGGGTGATGGAGACGGGGAGGGGTGTACGGGAGGGAGGGGGTGATAGAGACGGCGAGGGGTGTTGGGGAGGGAGGGATGATGGAGACGGGGAGGGGTGTGGGGGAGGAGGGGTTGACGGGGACGGGGAGGGGTGTGGGGGAGGGAGGGGATGACGGAGATGGGGAGGGGTGTGGGGGAGGGAGGGGTGACGGAGACGGGGAGGGGTGTAGGGGAGGGAGGGGGTGACGGAGACGGGGAGGGGTGTTGGGTTGGGAGGGGGAGACGGGGAGGGGTGTTGGGGTTGGGAGGGGGTGATGGAGATGGGGAGGGGTTGTGGGGGAGGGAGGGGTGACGGAGACGGGGAGGGGTGTAGGGGAGGGAGGGGGTGACGGAGACGGGGAGGGGTGTTGGGTTGGGAGGGGGTGATGGAGATGGGGAGGGGTGTGGGGAGGGAGGGGGTGATGGAGACGGGGAGGGGTGTACGGGAGGGAGGGGGTGACAGAGACGGCGAGGGGTGTTGGGGAGGAGGGATGATGGAGACGGGGAGGGGTGTGGGGGAGGGAGGGGTTGACGGAGACGGGGAGGGGTGTGGGGGAGGGAGGGGGTGACGGAGACGGGGAGGGGTGTGGGGGAGGGAGGGGTGACGGAGACGGGGAGGGGTGTAGGGGAGGGAGGGGGTGACGGAGACGGGGAGGGGTGTTGGGTTGGGAGGGGTGATGGAGATGGGGAGGGGTGTGGGGGAGGGAGGGGGTGACGGAGACGGGGAGGGGTGTAGGGGAGGGAGGGGTGACGGAGACGGGGAGGGGTGTTGGGTTGGGAGGGGGTGATGGAGATGGGGAGGGGTGTGGGGAGGGAGGGTGTGATGGAGACGGGGAGGGGGTGTTGGGTTGGGAGGGGGTGACGGAGATGGGGAGGGTGTGGGGGAGGAGGGTGTGATGGAGACGGGGAGGGGTGTTGGGTGGGAGGGGGTGATGGAGATGGGGAGGGGTGTGGGGGAGGGAGGGGTGATGGAGACGGGGAGGGGTGTACGGGAGGGAGGGGGTGACAGAGACGGCGAGGGGTGTTGGGGAGGGAGGGATGATGGAGACGGGGAGGGGTGTGGGGGAGGGAGGGGTTGACGGGGACGGGGAGGGGTGTAGGGGAGGGAGGGGATGACGGAGATGGGAGGGGTGTGGGGGAGGGAGGGGTGACGGAGACGGGGAGGGGTGTGGGGGAGGGAGGGGTTGACGGGGACGGGGAGGGGTGTAGGGGTGGGAGGGGGTGACGGAGATGGGAGGGGTGTGGGGGAGGGAGGGGGTGACGGAGATGGGGAGGGGTGTTGGGGAGGGAGGGATGATGGGGACGGGGAGGGGTGTGGGGGAGGGAGGGGGTGACGGGGACGGGGAGGTGTGGGGGAGGGAGGGGATGACGGAGATGGGGAGGGGTCGTGGGGGAGGGAGGGGTGACGGAGACGGGGAGGGGTGTGGGGGAGGGAGGGATGATGGAGATGGGGGGTGTAGGGGAGGGAGGGGGTGACGGAGACGGGGAGGGGTGAAGTGGAGGGAGGGGGTGACGGAGACGGGGAGGGGTGTAGGGGAGGGAGGGGGTGACGGAGATGGGGAGGGGTGTGGGGGAGGGAGGGGTTGACGGGGACGGGGAGGGGTGTAGGGGTGGGAGGGGGTGACGGAGACGGGGAGGGGTGTGGGGAGGGAGGGGGTGACGGAGACGGGGAGGGGTGTAGGGGAGGGAGGGGGTGACGGAGATGGGAGGGGTGTGGGGGAGGGAGGGGGTGACGGAGACGGGGAGGGGTGTTGGGGAGGGAGGTGGTGACGGAGACGGGGAGGGGTGTAGGGGAGGGAGGGGTGACGGATACACGGAGGGGTGTGGGGAGGGAGGGGGGTGACGGAGACGGGGAGGGGTGTGGGGGAGGGAGGGTGTGACGGAGACGGGGAGGGGTGTGGGGGAGGGAGGGGGTGACGGAGACGGGGAGGGGTGAAGGGGCGGGAGGGTGTAGTCTATGATGTCTAACCCCCCCCCCACTCCTCAATCTCCAGGCCTTATTCGCCAACGAGGATATCATCCCGCCCGCAGTTTGGGGCGCCAGGGAGGTCCTGCAGGAGCTCGGAGCCCTGGCCGAGCTGGGGGCGTTCCAGGTCCCCGTCTCCGCCTCGCAGGTCCTCCCCGCCCTCCTCCGGAAGTCGTTTCTCGATGCCGGCCGGATACCCTGCTCCGGTAATCTTCCGCACCTCCCCCCTGCCGACCCTCACAGTGAAGTATATTAAAAAACTTCTCCTGTCCACTTTGATGTTGTCCGCGAACTTGCTTCCATATCTCATCTTTTTCCCTTCTGATGATTTTTTAATTGCTCTCTGCAGGTTTTTAAAGACTCCCCACTAATTTTTGCTTTGTTGAATGTCCTTTCTTTTGCTTTCACAATGGCTTTGACTTCCCTCATCAGCCACGGTTGCGCTATTTTGCCATTTGAGTCTTTCTTCATTTTTGGAATTCCCGTCTCCTGCACCTTCCTCATTTTTCTCAGAAACACACGCCATTTCTGCTCTGCCGACATCCCTGACATCAGCTTCTTCCAATCTACTTTGTCCAGCTCCTCTCTCTCAACCCTATAACCGTATAACAATTACAGCACGGAAACAGGCCATCTCGGCCCTTCTTGTCCGTGCCGAACGCTTACTCTCACCTAGTCCCACCGACCCGCACTCAGCCCATAACCCTCCATTCCTTTCCTGTCCATATACCTATCCAATTTTACTTTAAATGACAATACCGAACCTGCCTCTACCACTTCTACTGGAAGCTCGTTCCACACAGCTACCACTCTCTGAGTAAAGAAATTCCCCCTCGTGTTACTCTTAACCTTTTGCCCCCTAACTCTCAACTCATGTCCACTTGTTTGCATCTCCCCTACTGTCAAAGGAAAAAGCCTATCCACGTCAACTCTATCTATCCCCCTCATAATTTTAAACATCTCAATCAAGTCCCCCCTCAACTTTCTACGCTCCAAAGAACAAAGACCTAACTTGTTCAGCCTTTCCCTGTAACTTAGGTGCTGAAACCCAGGTAACACTCTAGTAAATCTCCTCTGTACTCTCTCTATTTTGTTGATATCTTTTCTATAATTCAGTGACCAGAACTGTACACAATACTCCAAATTCGACCTTACCAATGTCTTGTACAATTTTAACATTACATCCCAACTCCTATACTCAATGCTCTGATTTATAAAGGCCAGCATACCAAAAGCTTTCTTCAGCACCCTATCCACACGAGATTCCACCTTCAGGGAACTATGCACCATTATTCCTAGATCACTCTGTTCTACTGCATTCCTCAATGCCCTACCATTTACCGTGTATGTCCCAATTGGATTATTCCTACAAAAATGTAGCACCTCACACTTATCAGCATTAAACTCCATCTGCCATCGTTCAGCCCATTCTTCTAACTGGCCTAAATCTCTCTGCAAGCTTTGAAAACCTACTTCATTATCCACAACACCACCTATCCCAGTATCAAATGCATACTTACTAATCCAATTTGCCACCCCATCACCCAGATCATTAACGTATATGACAAACAACATTAGACCCAGTACAGATCCACATGAGAATTCTCACGCTCGAGCTTTCTACACAAAAAAAACTTTTGCACCGACGATAAAGACGCTTCGAACTCTGAACATTAACCTGATTCCTCCGGCCCCCCCCCCCCCCGATCAGCGACCGTTCAGTCTGGACCGGTGACGTACGGCCTGTCGGAGATCTCGGTACGCTACACCGTGAAGAGAGATGAGGGATGCACGCACGCCTGCTCCCACTCCGTCGTCGTCACCGTCCCCGCAGGCTCGACCATCCTGGACGTGATGAAGGTGGCTGCGTTGAAAGACCCTGGGGACTTCAAGTGAGTGCAGAGGAGGCAGCGTAGAGAAGAGGGGTTCCCCTGACGCGGGGTGACGGGCCGGTGTGTGTCGGTGAGGGGAGTCGGGAGGTCACATAACGGTTGTGCAAGAGGTTGGCGAGGAAAGTGTTTTGGGAGTGGTGCCATTGACACTCGGACAGGGACACGGATAGGAAAGGTTTAGAGGGATACGGGTGGTCCGTCTGTGGAAGGAGCTGCCGGAGGAAGAGGTCGAGGCAGGTATATTAACGACATTCGGACAGGGACACGGAGAGGAAAGGTTTAGAGGGATAAGAGTGGACCATCTGTGGAAGGAGCTGCCGGAGGAAGTGGTCGAGCAGGTACATTAACGACACTCGGACAGTGATACTGATAGGAACGGTTTAGAGGGATACGGGTGGTCCGTCTGTGGAAGGAGCTGCCGGAGGAAGTGGTCGAGGCAGGTACATTAACGACACTCGGACAGGGACACGGAGAGGAAAGGTTTAGAGGGATACGGGTGGTCTGTCTGTGGAAGGAGCTGCCGGAGGAAGTGGTCGAGGCAGGTACATTAACGACACTCGGACAGGGACACGGATAGGAAAGGTTTAGAGGGATACGGGTGGTCCGTCTGTGGAAGGAGCTGCCGGAGGAAGTGGTCGAGGCAGGTACGTTAAAGACACTCGGACAGGGACACGGATAGGAAAGGTTTAGAGGGATACGGGTGGTGCGTCTGTGGAATGAGCTGCCGGAGGAAGTGGTCGTGGCAGGTACATTAACGACACTCGGACAGGGACACGGATAGGAAAGGTTTAGAGGGATACGGGTGGTCCATCTGTGAAAGGAGCTGCCGGAGGAAGTGGTCGGGGCAGGTACATTAACGACACTCGGACAGGGACACGGATAGGAAAGGTTTAGACGGATACGGGTGGTACGTCTGTGGAAGGAGCTGCCGGAGGAAGTGGTCGGGGCAGGTACATTAACGACACTCGGACAGGGACACGGATAGGAAAGGTTTAGAGGGATACGGGTGGTCCGTCTGTGGAAGGAGCTGCCAAAGGAAGTGGTCGGGGCAGGTACCTTAACGACACTCGGACAGGGACACGGATAGGAAAGGTTTAGAGGGATACGGGTGGTCCGTCTGTGGAAGGAGCTGCCGGAGGAAGTGGTCGAGGCAGGTACATTAACGACACTTGGACAGGGACACGGATAAGAAAGGTTTAGAGGGATACGGGTGGTCCGTCTGTGGAAGGAGCTGCCGGAGGAAGTGGTCGAGGCAGGTACATTAACGACACTCGGACAGGGACACGGATAGGAAAGGTTTAGAGGGATACGGGTGGTCCATCTGTGGAAGGAGCTGCCGGAGGAAGTGGTGGAGGTGGGTACATTAACGACACTCGGACAGGGACACGGAGAGGAAAGGTTTAGAGGGATACGGGTTGTCCGTCTGTGGAAGGATCTACCGGAGGAAGTGGTCGAGGCAGGTACATTAACGACACTCGGACAGGGACACGGATAGGAAAGGTTTAGAGGATACGGCTGGTCCATCTGTGGAAGGAGCTGCCGGAGGAAGTGGTCGAGGCAGGTACATTAACGACACTCGGACAGGGACACGGAGAGGAAAGGTTTAGAGGGATACGGGTGGTCCGTCTGTGGAAGGAGCTGCCGGAGGAAGTGGTTGAGGCAGGTACATTAACGACACTCGGACAGGGACACGGATAGGAAAGGTTTAGACGGATACGGGTGGTACGTCTGTGGAAGGAGCTGCCAAAGGAAGTGGTCGGGGCAGGTACATTAACGACACTCGGACAGGGACACGGTTAAGAAAGGTTAGAGGGATGATGGGAATCTGGGCAGGACTGGGTCGAAACTCCTGTCTATATGACTGTGACAGAGGAGGATTTCAGCCAAGGGGAAGGGGAGGGAGGGGAGGGCAGAGGAAGGGGGATAATTCAGTCAGAGGCGTCCTTCTGTGGTTAGGTGGGTGGGGTGAGCCATCAGTCCCGAACTCACTCACTCTCTCTCTCTCTCTCTCTCTCTCTCACCGCCCCTCTCCAGATTCTCCACAGAACGCTCTGCTTGGGGCGAATACGTCGTCAGCATCGGGGGTACTGAGGCCAACACCCGGGACAAGACCTACTGGCAGTTCCTCGTCGGTTCGCGCCCCATTCCTGTAGGTGAGTCTGCTCCCCGACAGACGTTCCCCCCTCCCCTGGCTGCAGTTGTGTCGAGTTTTGGCCTAACCCTGTGACTCGTGCCCTCTATCCCTATCCGGCCTCCCTCACTCCACTCTCCCTCCAGGTGTGGCTGCCTACAAGCTTTCCGATGGGGACCACGTCGTCGCCAAGTTCACCACGTATTGACCGCCGTCGCGCGGATCGGCCGTGTCCTCGCCTCCTCCTGAATAAACTCTGAACGAATCTCCCTCAGCAATCGGTGTCTGAACGAGTGATTGCATTCCGACGTGGCGGGGCACAGATTGACCCAGGGTTTCGGAGTCCCAGCCTGGGGGGGGGGGGGGCAAACGGCTTGCTCCGGTCCATCCGTGGCTGCGGAGGGTGGGGGGGGGGGGGGGGCGGTGGCGAGGTCCCTCGGAGGGGTGAGGTGTTTCTGCGTCACGCCCCAGGTTGGGTTGGGGGTGGAGTCATGTTCAAATCTCAGCACAGGGAGGAGGTCTGGAGTTGGGTCTCTCCCTCTCTCCACTCATTCCTCACTAACCCCACTGTCACTTCCCCCCCCTCTCTCTCCAGACCTCTCCTAACCTTTCTCTCTCCTTCCCATCTCTGACACTCTCTCTCTTACTCCCTCCCTATATCTCTCTCTATCTCTCTCTCTCTCCATCTCTCTCTCTGCACCCCCCTCGCTAAACTCTCCCAGTCTGTTAATTTCTTCAGCCTCCGAGACAGAGAGAGAGACAGAGAGACAGAGACAGAGAGAGACGGTGAGAGAGAGAGGGAGGCGGAGGGAGGGAGAGGGAGAGAGAGAGAGTGAGAGGGAGAAAGTGAGGGAGAGAGAGAGGGAGAGGGGGAGAGAGTGAAAGAGAGGGAGAGAGGGAGGGGGAGAGAGGGAGGGGGAGAGAGCGAGAGGGAGAGAGAGAGGGAGGGGAGAGAGAAAGTGAGGGCGAGAGAGTGAGAGGGAGAGAGAAATTGATGGGCAGAGAGAGATGGGAGAGAGGAGGAGAGGGAAAGGGGAAATGAGGGAGAGAGGTCGAGAGGGGGGGTGCAGTGCGAGTGGAGAGGGAGGGAGATAGGCACAGAGAGTGGATGAGGAGGGTCAGAGGTGAGAGAAAAGGGAAGGGGAGAGAGAGAGTGGGGATAGAGAGAGAGAGGGGGGAGAGTGGGGATAGAGGGAATAGAGAGAGAGAGAGAGTGGGGATTGAGAGAGGGAGGAGTGAAGGGGAGAGAGGAGAGAGTGGGGATAGACTTTATCCTATCTTGTCCTGTGTCACCAAGTACTCCATCACTTCATCCCTAACAATTGACTCCAACGTCTTCCCAACCGCTGGGGCCAGGCGAACTGGCCTGTAATTTCCTTTCTGCTGCCTTCCTCCTTTCTTAAAGAGCAGAGTGACGTTTGCAGCTTTCCAGCCCTCCGGCACCATGACAGAGTCCGACGAGTTTTCAAAGATCGTTTCTAATGCCACCACAATCTCCAACGCTACCTCTTTCAGAACCCTAGGGAGCAGTTCCTCTGGTCCGGGTGACTTATGTACCTTTAGTTCTTTCAGTTTTTGACACTAACTGCACCCACCTCTCTTCCTTCACTCAGTACAACGTCAGGCTCACTGCTAGTGTCTTCCACAGTGAAGACCGATGCAAAATACTCATTCAGTTCATCTGCCATTTCCTTGGCCCCCAATGTTATTATTTCCCCTGCCTCACTTTCTTTCTCCTGGACCCACCTTCATTTCTCTTTTAATTTTAAAAACTTTAAAAAAAGTTTTAAAAACTTTAAAAAGTTTGAAAAAACTTTTCCTGTCCACTTTGATATTGTTCACGAACTTGCTTCCATATCTCATCTTTTTCCCTTCTAATGATTTTTTAAATTGCTCTCTGCAGGTTTTTAAAGACTCCCCACTAATTTTTGCTTTGTTGAATGCCCTTTCTTTTGCTTTCACAATGGCTTTGACTTCCCTCGTCAGCCACGGTTGCGCTATCTTGCCATTTGAGTCTTTCTTCGTTTTTGGAATTCCCGTCTCCTGCTCCTTCCTCATTTTTCTCAGAAACACACGCCATTTCTGCTCTGCTGACATCCCTGACATCAGCTTCTTCCAATCTACTTTGTCCAGCTCCTCTCTCTCAACCCTATAACCGTATAACAATTACAGCATGGGAACAGGCCTCCTCGGCCCTTCTAGTCCGTGCCGAACGCTTACTCTCACCTAGTCCCACCGACCCGCACTCAGCCCACAACCCTCCATTCCTTTCCCGTCCATATACCTATCCAATTTTACTTTAAATGACAATACCGAACCTGCCTCTACCACTTCTACTGGAAGCTCCTTCCACACAGCTACCACTCTGAGTAAAGAAATTCCCCCTCGTGTTACCCTTAAACTTTTGCATGCTAACTCTCAACTCATGTCCTCTCGTTTGAAGCTCCCCTACTCTCAAAGGAAAAAGCCTATCCACGTCAACTCTATCTATCCCCCTCATAATTTTAAATACCTCTATCAAGTCCCCCCTCAACCTTCTACGCTCCGAAGAATAAAGACCTAACTTGTTCAACCTTTCACTGTAACTTAGGTGCTGAAACCCAGGTAACATTCTAGTAAATCTTCTCTGTACTCTCTCTATTTTGTTGACATCTTTTCTATAATTCGGTGACCAGAACTGTACACAATACTCCAAATTCGGCCTCACCAATGCCTTGTACAATTTTAACACTACATCCCAACTCCTATACTCAATGCTCTGATTTATAAAGGCCAGCATACCAAAAGCTTTCTTCACCACCCTATCCACATGAGATTCCACCTTCAGGGAATCTTGCACCATTATTCCTAGATCACACTGTTCTACTGCATTCCTCAATGCTCTACCATTTACCGCGTATGTCCCAATTGGATTATTCCTACAAAAATGTAGCACCTCACACTTATCAGCATTAAACTCCATCTGCCATCGTTCAGCCCACTCTTCTAACTGGCCTAAATCCCTCCAGAAGCTTTGAAAACCTACTTCATTATCCACAACGCCACCTACCTAAGTATCATCTGCATACTTACTAATGCCCTCTGCAGCTTCTTTCGTTCCTGTGCAGTAGCCCCTCCACATACCAGACAGCGATGGAGCCTGTCAGAATGCTCTCCACGGTACAACTATAGAACTTCTTGAGTGTATTTGTTGAAATGCCGAAACTCTTCAAACCCCTAATAAACTACAGCCGCTGTCTTGCCTTCTTTATAATTACATCGATATGTTGGGGCCAGGTTAGATCCTCAGACAGACAGAGGGAGGGGACGGAGAGGGAGAGGGAGGGAGGGGACAGAGAGAGAGAGAGGGAGGGAGGGAGGGAGGGGATGGAGAGACAGACAGACATACTTTACAGTCGCACCAACCAAGAATAGTGAAGAAATATAGCATTATAAACCCAGAACTAATTAAATAATAATGTTAATCTTGCCCAGTGGAAATAAGTCCAGGACCAGCCTATTGGCTCAGGGTGTCTGACACTCCGAGGGAGGAGTTGTAAAGTTTGATCCCACAGGCAGGAATGACTTCCTGTGACGCTCAGTGTTACATCTCGGTGGATTGAGTCTCTGGCTGAATGTACTCCTGTGCCTAACCAGTACATTATGGAGTGGATGGGAGACATTGTCCAAGATGGCATGCAACTTGGACAGCATCCTCTTTTCAGACACCACCGTCAGAGAGTCCAGTTCCACCCCCACAACGTCACTGGCCTTACGAATGGGTTTGGAGTGGAGTGGACATTATGGAGTGGATGGGAGTCATTGTCCAAGATGGCATGCAACTTGGACAACATCCTCTTTTCAGACACCACCGTCAGAGAGTCCAGTTCAACCCCCACAACATCACTGGCCTTACGAATGAGTTTGTTGATTCTGTTGGTGTCTGCTACCCTCAGCCTGCTGCCCCAGCACACAACAGCAAACATGATAGCACTGGCCACCACAGACTCGTAGAACATCCTCAGCATCGTCCGGCAGATGTTAAAGGACCTCAGTCTCCTCAGGAAATAGAGACGGCTCTGACCCTTCTTGTAGACAGCCTGAGTGTTCTTTGACCAGTCCAGTTTATTGTCAATTGGTATCCCCAGGTATTTGTAATCCTCCACCATGTCCACACTGACCCTTGGATGGAAACAGGGGTCACCGGTGCCTTAGCCCTCCTCAGGTCCACCACCAGCTCCTTAGTCTTTTTCACATCAAGCTGCAGATGATTCTGCTCGCACCGTGTGACAAAGTTTCCCACCGTCGCCCTGAACTCAGCCTCATCTCCCTTGCTGATGCATCCGACTATGGCAGAGTCATCAGAGATCCTGACACCCAGGAACCGACTCGACTGAGAGACTTTGCTTTCTCCCCATCAGATTTCAAGTGGAACACAATCGTGTTGTGATCACTGGTTCTGAAGGGTTCTTTTACCTTAGGCTCCCTAATCGCCTCCGGTTCATTACATCACACCCAATGCTGTATAGTTGGTCCAAGTCAAGTCAAGTTTATTGTAATTTACACCATAAACTGCTGGTACAGTACACAGTGAAAACGAGACAAGGTTCCTCCAGGACCCTGGTGCCACATGAAACAACACAAAACCACACTAGACTGTGTGAGACAGCACAAAACCACACTAGACTGTGTGAGACAGCACAAAACCACAGAAGACTGTGTGAGACAGCACAAAACTACACTAGACTGTGTGAGACAGCACAAAACCACACTAGACTGTGTGAGACAGCACAAAACCACACTAGACTGTGTGAGACAGCACAAAACCACAGAAGACTGTGTGAGACAGCACAAAACTACACTAGACAGTGTGGGACAGCACAAAACTACACTAGACTGTGTGAGCCAACACAAAACCACACTAGACTGTGTGAGACAGCACAAAACCACACTAGACTGTGTGAGACAGCACAAAACCACACTAGACTGTGTGAGCCAACACAAAACCACACTAGACTGTGTGAGACAGCACAAAACCACACTAGACTGTGTGAGACAGCACAAAACCACACCAGACTGTGTGAGACAGCACAAAACCACACTAGACTGTGTGAGACAGCACAAAACTACACCAGACTGTGTGAGACAGCACAAAACCACACCAGCATGTGTGAGACAGCACAAAACCACACTAGACTGTGTGAGACAGCACAAAACCACACTAGACTGCGTAAGACAACTCAACACCACACTAGACTGTGTGAGACAGCACAAAACCACACTAGACCGTGTGAGACAGCACAAAACTACACCAGACTGTGTGAGACAACACAAAACCACACTAGACTGTGTGAGACAGCACAAAACCACACTAGACTGTGTGGGACAGCACAAAACCACACTAGACTGTGTGAGACAGCACAGAACCACACTAGACTGTGTGAGACAGCACAAAACCACACTAGACTGTGTGAGACAGCACAAAACCACAGAAGACTGTGTGAGACAGCACAAAACCACACTAGACTGTGTGAGCCAACACAAAACCACACTAGACTGTGTGAGACAGCACAAAACCACACTAGACTGTGTGAGACAGCACAAAACTACACTAGACTGTGTGAGACAAAACAAAACCACACTAGACCGTGTGAGACAGCACAAAACCACACTAGACCGTGTGAGACAGCACAAAACCACACTAGACCGTGTGAGACAGCACAAAACCACACTAGACCGTGTGAGACAGCACAAAACCACACTAGACCGTGTGAGACAGCACAAAACCACACTAGACAGTGTGAGACAGCACAAAACCACACAAGACTGTGTGAGACAGCACAGAACCACACTAGACTGTGTGAGACAGCACAAAATCACACTAGACTGTGTGAGACAGCACAAACCCACACTAGACTGTGTGAGACAGCACAAAACCACAGAAGACTGTGTGAGACAGCACAAAACTACACTAGACAGTGTGGGACAGCACAAAACTACACTAGACTGTGTGAGCCAACACAAAACCACACTAGACTGTGTGAGACAGCACAAAACCACACTAGACTGTGTGAGACAGCACAAAACCACACTAGACTGTGTGAGCCAACACAAAACCACACTAGACTGTGTGAGACAGCACAAAACCACACTAGACTGCGTGAGACAGCACAAAACGACACTAGACTGTGTGAGACAGCACAAAACCACACCAGACTGTGTGAGACAGCACAAAACCACACTAGACAGTGTGAGACAGCACAAAACTACACCAGACTGTGTGAGACAGCACAAAACCACACCAGCATGTGTGAGACAGCACAAAACCACACTAGACTGTGTGAGACAGCACAAAACCACACTAGACCGTGTGAGACAGCACAAAACTACACCAGACTGTGTGAGACAACACAAAACCACACTAGACTGTGTGAGACAGCACAAAACCACACTAGACTGTGTGGGACAGCACAAAACCACACTAGACTCTGTGGGACAGCACAAAACCACACTAGACTGTGTGAGACAACACAAAACCACACTAGACTGTGTGAGACAGCACAAAACCACACAAGACTGTGTGAGACAACACAAAACCACACTAGACTGTGTGAGACAGCACAAAACCACACTAGACTGTGTGGGACAGCACAAAACCACAGTAGACTTTGTGAGACAGCACAAAACCACACTAGACAGTGTGAGACAGCACAAAACTACACTAGACTGTGTGAGACAAAACAAAACCACACTAGACTGTGTGAGACAGCACAAAACCACACTAGACCGTGTGAGACAGCACAAAACCACACTAGACCGTGTGAGACAGCACAAAACCACACTAGACCGTGTGAGACAGCACAAAACCACACTAGACCGTGTGAGACAGCACAAAACCTCACTAGACCGTGTGAGACAGCACAAAACCACACAAGACTGTGTGAGACAACACAAAACCACACTAGACTGTGTGAGACAGCACAAAACCACACCAGCATGTGTGAGACAGCACAAAACCACACTAGACCGTGTGAGACAGCACAAAACCACACAAGACTGTGTGAGACAACACAAAACCACACTAGACCGTGTGAGACAGCACGAAACCACACTAGACTGTGTGAGACAACACAAAACCACACTAGACTGTGTGAGACAACACAATACTACACCAGACTGTGTGAGACAGCACAAAACTACACCAGACTGTGTGGGACAGCACAAAACCACACCAGCATGTGTGAGACAGCACAAAACCACACTAGACCGTGTGAGACAGCACAAAACCACACAAGACTGTGTGAGACAACACAAAACCACACTAGACTGTGTGAGACAGCACAAAACCACACAAGACTGTGTGAGACAACACAAAACCACACTAGACTTTGTGAGACAACACAAAACCACACTAGACTGTGTGAGACAACACAATACTACACCAGACTGTGTGAGACAGCACAAAACTACACCATACTGTGTGGGACAGCACAAAACCACACCAGCATGTGTGAGACAGCACAAAACCACACTAGACCGTGTGAGACAGCACAAAACCACACAAGACTGTGTGAGACAACACAATACCACACTAGACTGTGTGAGACAACACAAAACCACACCAGACTGTGTGAGACAGCACAAAACCACACAGGACTGTGTGAGACAGCACAAAACTACACTAGACTGTGTGAGACAGCACAAAACCACACTAGACTGTGTGAGACAACACAAAACCACACTAGACTGTGTGAGACAGCACAAAACCACACTAGACTGTGTGGGACAGCGCAAAACCACACTAGACTGTGTGAGACAACACAAAACCACACTAGACTTTGTGAGACAGCACAAAACCACACTAGACAGTGTGAGACAGCACAAAACTACACTAGACTGTGTGAGACAAACCAAAACCACACTAGACAGTGTGAGACAGCACAAAACCACACCAGCATGTGTGAGACAGCACAAAACCACACTAGACCGTGTGAGACAGCACAAAACCACACAAGACTGTGTGAGACAACACAAAACCACAATAGACCGTGTGAGACAGCACGAAACCACACTAGACTGTGTGAGACAACACAAAACCACACTAGACTGTGTGAGACAGCACAAACCCTCACTAGACACTGAGAGACAGCACAAAACCACACAAGACTGTGTGAGACAACACAAAACCACACTAGACTTTGTGAGACAACACAAAAACACACTAGACTGTGTGAGACAACACAATACTACACCAGACTGTGTGAGACAGCACAAAACTACACCAGACTGTGTGGGACAGCACAAAACCACACCAGCATGTGTGAGACAGCACAAAACCACACTAGACCGTGTGAGACAGCACAAAACCAGACAAGACTGTGTGTGACAACACAAAACCACACTAGACTGTGTGAAACAACACAAAACCACACCAGACTGTGTGAGACAGCGCAAAACCACACAAGACTGTGTGAGACAGCACAAAACCACACTAGACTGTGTGAGACAGCACAAAACCACACTAGACTGTGTGAGACAACACAAAACCACACTAGACTGTGTGAGACAGCACAAAACCACACTAGACTGTGTTAGACAGCACAAAACCACACTAGACTGTGTGAGACAGCACAAAACCACACTAGACTGTGTGAGACAGCACAAAACTAAACCAGACTGTGAGAGACAGCACAAAACTACACTAGACTGTGTGAGACAGCACAAAACTACACTACACTGTGTGAGACAGCACAAAAACACACTAGACTGTGTGAGACAACACAAAACTACACCAGACTGTGTGACACAGCACAAAACTACACCAGACTGTGTGAGACAGCACAAAACTACACTAGACTGAGTGCGACAACACAAAGCTACACTAGACTGTGTGACACAGCACAAGACTACACTAGACTGTGTGAGACAACACAACGCCACACTAGACTGTGTGAGACAGCACAAAACCACACAAGGCTGCGTGAGACAACACAAAACTACACCAGACTGTGTGAGACAGCGCAAAACTACACCAGACTGTGTGAGACAGCACAAAACTACACCAGACTGTGTGAGACAGCTGAAAACTACAATAGACTGTATGAGACAACACAACGCCACACTAGACTGTGTGAGACAGCACAAAACCACACTAGACTGTGTGAGACAGCACAAAACTACACTAGACTGTGTGAGACAGCACAAAACCATACTAGACTGTGTGAGAGAGCACAAAACCACACAAGACTGTGTGAGACAGCACAAAACGACACTAGACTGTGTGAGACAGCACAAAACTACACTAGACTGTGTGAGACAGCACAAAACCACACTAGACTGTGTGAGACAGCACAAAACCACACTAGACTGTGTGAGACAGCACAAACCCACACAAGACTGTGTGAGACAGCACAAAACCACACTAGACTGTGTGAGACAGCACAAACCCACACAAGACTGTGTGGGACAGCACAAAACTACACTAGACTGTGTGAGACAGCACAAAACCACACTAGACTGTGTGAGACAGCACAAAACTACACTAGACTGTGTGAGACAGCACAAAACCACACTAGACTGTGTGAGACAGCACAAAACCACACTAGACTGTATGAGACAGCACAAAACTACACTAGACTGTGTGAGACAGCACAAAACCACACTAGACTGTGTGAGACAGCACAAAACCACAAAAGACTGTGTGAGACAGCACAAAACCACACTAGACTGTGTGAGACAGCACAAAACGACAGTAGACTGTGTGAGACAGCACAAAACCAAACTAGACTGTGTGAGACAGCACAAAACCACACTAGACTGTGTGAGACAGCACAAAACCACACAAGACTGTGTGAGACAACACAAAACCACACTAGACTGTGTGAGACAGCACAAAACCACACTAGACTGTGTGGGACAGCACAAAACCACACTAGACTGTGTGAGACAACACAAAACCACACAAGACTTTGTGAGACAGCACGAAACCACAATAGACAGTGTGAGACAGCACAAAACTACACTAGACTGTGTGAGACAAAACAAAACCACACTAGACAGTGTGAGACAGCACAAAACCACACCAGCATGTGTGAGACAGCACAAAACCACACTAGACTGTGTGAGACAGCACAAAGCCACACTAGACTGTGTGGGACAGCACAAAACCACACTAGACTGTGTGAGACAACACAAAACCACACAAGACTTTGTGAGACAGCACGAAACCACACTAGACAGTGTGAGACAGCACAAAACTACACTAGACTGTGTGAGACAAAACAAAACCACACTAGACAGTGTGAGACAGCACAAAACCACACCAGCATGTGTGAGACAGCACAAAACCACACTAGACTGTGTGAGACAACACAAAACCACACTAGACTTTGTGAGACTACAGAAAACCACACTAGACTGTGTGAGACAACACAATACTACACCAGACTGTGTGAGACAGCACAAAACTACATCAGACTGTGTGGGACAGCACAAAACCACACCAGAATGTGTGAGACAGCACAAAACCACACTAGACCGTGTGAGACAGCACAAAACCACACAAGACTGTGTGAGACAACACAAAACCACACTAGACTGTGTGAGACAACACAAAACCACACCAGACTGTGTGAGACAGCACAAAACCACACAAGACTGTGTGAGACAGCACAAAACTACACTAGACTGTGTGAGACAGCACAAAACCACACTAGACTGTGTGAGACAACACAAATCCACACTAGACTGTGTGAGACAGCACAAAACCACACTAGACTGTGTGAGACAGCACAAAACCACACTAGACTGTGTGAGACAGCACAAAACTAAACCAGACTGTGAGAGACAGCACAAAACTACACTAGACTGTGTGAGACAGCACAAAACTACACTACACTGTGTGAGACAGCACAAAACCACACTAGACTGTGTGAGACAACACAAAACTACACCAGACTGTGTGACACAGCACAAAACTCCACCAGACTGTGTGAGACAGCACAAAACTATACTAGACTGAGTGCGACAACACAAAGCTTCACTAGACAGTGTGAGACAGCACAAAACCACACTAGGCTGCGTGAGACAACACAAAACTACACCAGACTGTGTGAGACAGCGCAAAACTACACCAGACTGTGTGAGACAGCACAAAACTACACCAGACTGTGTGAGACAGCTGAAAACTACAATAGACTGTGTGAGACAACACAACGCCACACTAGACTGTGTGAGACAGCACAAAATCACACAAGACTGTGTGAGACAACACAAAACCACACTAGACCGTGTGAGACAGCACGAAACCACACTAGACTGTGTGAGAGAGCACAAGACCACACCAGCATGTGTGAGACAGCACAAAACCACACTAGACCGTGTGAGACAGCACAAAACCACACAAGACTGTGTGAGACAACACAAAACCACACTAGACCGTGTGAGACAGCACGAAACCACACTAGACTGTGTGAGACAACACAACACCACACTGGACTGTGTGAGACAGCACAAAACCACACTAGACACTGAGAGACAGCACAAAACCACACTAGACTGTGTGAGACAACACAAAACCACACTAGACTTTGTGAGACAACACAAAACCACACTAGACTGTGTGAGACAACACAATACTACACCAGACTGTGTGGGACAGCACAAAACTACATCAGACTGTGTGGGACAGCACAAAACCACACCAGAATGTGTGAGACAGCACAAAACCACACTAGACCGTGTGAGACAGCACAAAACCACACAAGACTGTGTGAGACAACACAAAACCACACTAGACTGTGTGAGACAACACAAAACCACACCAGACTGTGTGAGACAGCACAAAACCACACAAGACTGTGTGAGACAGCACAAAACTACACTAGACTGTGTGAGACAGCACAAAACCACACTAGACTGTGTGCGACAACACAAAACCACACTAGACTGTGTGAGACAGCATAAAACCACACTAGACTGTGTGAGACAGCACAAAACCACACTAGACTGTGTGAGACAGCACGAAACTAAACCAGACTGTGAGAGACAGCACAAAACTACACTAGACTGTGTGAGACAGCACAAAACTACACTACACTGTGTGAGACAGCACAAAACCACACTAGACTGTGTGAGACAACACAAAACTACACCAGACTGTGTGACACAGCACAAAACTCCACCAGACTGTGTGAGACAGCACAAAACTATACTAGACTGAGTGCGACAACACAAAGCTACACTAGACTGTGTGAGACAGCACAAAACCACACTAGGCTGCGTGAGACAACACAAAACTACACCAGACTGTGTGAGACAGCGCAAAACTACACCAGACTGTGTGAGACAGCACAAAACTACACCAGACTGTGTGAGACAGCTGAAAACTACAATAGACTGTGTGAGACAACACAACGCCACACTAGACTGTGTGAGACAGCACAAAACCACACAAGACTGTGTGAGACAACACAAAACCACACTAGACCGTGTGAGACAGCACGAAACCACACTAGACCGTGTGAGACAGCACAAAACCACACAAGACTGTGTGAGACAACACAAAACCACACTAGACTGTGTGAGACAACACAATACTACACCAGACTGTGTGAGACAGCACAAAACTACACCAGACTGTGTGGGACAGCACAAAACCACACCAGCATGTGTGAGACAGCACAAAACCACACTAGACCGTGTGAGACAGCACAAAACCACACAAGACTGTGTGAGACAACACAAAACCACACTAGACATTGTGAGACAACACAAAACCACACTAGACTGTGTGAGACAACACAATACTACACCAGACTGTGTGAGACACCACAAAACTACACCATACTGTGTGGGACAGCACAAAACCACACCAGCATGTGTGAGACAGCACAAAACCACACAAGACTGTGTGAGACAACACAATACCACACTAGACTGTGTGAGACAACACAAAACCACACCAGACTGTGTGAGACAGCACAAAACCACACAGGACTGTGTGAGACAGCACAAAACTACACTAGACTGTGTGAGACAGCACAAAACCACACTAGACTGTGTGAGACAACACAAAACCACACTAGACTGTGTGAGACAGCACAAAACCACACTAGACTGTGTGAGACAACACAAAACCACACTAGACTTTGTGAGACAGCACAAAACCACACTAGACAGTGTGAGACAGCACAAAACTACACTAGACTGTGTGAGACAAAACAAAACCACTCTAGACAGTGTGAGACAGCACAAAACCACACCAGCATGTGTGAGACAGCACAAAACCACACTAGACCGTGTGAGACAGCACAAAACCACACAAGACTGTGTGAGACAACACAAAACCACACTAGGCTGCGTGAGACAACAGAAAACTACACCAGACTGTGTGAGACAGTACATAACTACACCAGACTGTGTGAGACAGCTGAAAACTACAATAGACTGTGTGAGACACCACAACGCCACAATAGACTGTGTGAGACAGCACAAAACCACACAAGACTGTGTGAGACAACACAAAACCACACTAGACCGTGTGAGACAGCACAAAACTACACTAGACTGAGTGCGACAACACAAAGCTACACTAGACTGTGTGAGACAGCACAAAACCACACTAGGCTGCGTGAGACAACACAAAACTACACCAGACTGTGTGAGACAGCGCAAAACTACACCAGACTGTGTGAGACAGCACAAAACTACACCAGACTGTGTGAGACAGCTGAAAACTACAATAGACTGTGTGAGACAACACAACGCCACACTAGACTGTGTGAGACAGCACAAAACCACACAAGACTGTGTGAGACAACACAAAACCACACTAGACCGTGTGAGACAGCACGAAACCACACTAGACTGTGTGAGACAACACAAAACCACACTAGACTGTGTGAGACAACACAATACTACACCAGACTGTGTGAGACAGCACAGAACTACACCAGACTGTGTGGGACAGCACAAAACCACACCAGCATGTGTGAGACAGCACAAAACCACACTAGACCGTGTGAGACAGCACAAAACCACACAAGACTGTGTGAGACAACACAAAACCACACTAGACTTTGTGAGACAACACAAAACCACACTAGACTGTGTGAGACAACACAATACTACACCAGACTGTGTGAGACACCACAAAACTACACCATACTGTGTGTGACAGCACAAAACCACACCAGCATGTGTGAGACAGCACAAAACCACACTAGACCGTGGGAGACAGCACAAAACCACACAAGACTGTGTGAGACAACACAATACGACACTAGACTGTGTGAGACAACACAAAACCACACCAGACTGTGTGAGACAGCACAAAACCACACAGGACTGTGTGAGACAGCACAAAACTACACTAGACTGTGTGGGACAGCACAAAACCACACTAGACTGTGTGAGACAACACAAAACCACACTAGACTGTGTGAGACAGCACAAAACCACACTAGACTGTGTGAGACAACACAAAACCACACTAGACTTTGTGAGACAGCACAAAACCACACTAGACAGTGTGAGACAGCACAAAACTACACTAGACTGTGTGAAACAAAACAAAACCACACTAGACAGTGTGAGACAGCACAAAACCACACCAGCATGTGTGAGACAGCACAAAACCACACTAGACCGTGTGAGACAGCACAAAACCACACAAGACTGTGTGAGACAACACAAAACCACAATAGACCGTGTGAGACAGCACGAAACCACACTAGACTGTGTGAGACAACACAAAACCACACTAGACTGTGTGAGACAGCACAAACCCTCACTAGACACTGAGAGACAGCACAAAACCACACAAGACTGTGTGAGACAACACAAAACCACACTAGACTTTGTGAGACAACACAAAACCACACTGGACTGTGTGACAGCGCAAAACAACACCAGAATGTGTGAGACAACGCAAAACCACACTAGACTTTGTGAGACAGCACAAAACCACACAAGACTGTGTGAGACAACACAAAACCACACTAGACTGTGTGAGACAACACAAAACCACACCAGACTGTGTGAGACAGCACAAAACCACACAGGACTGTGTGAGACAGCACAAAACCACACTAGACTGTGTGAGACAGCACAAAACCACACTAGACTGTGTGAGACAACACAAAACCACACTAGACTGTGTGAGACAGCACAGAACCACACTAGACTGTGTTAGACAGCACAAAACCACACTAGACTGTGTGAGACAGTACAAAACGACACCAGACTGTGTGAGACAGCACAAAACTAAACCAGACTGTGAGAGACAGCACAAAACTACACTAGACTGTGTGAGACAGCACGAAACTACACTACACTGTGTGAGACAGCACAAAACCACACTAGACTGTGTGAGACAACACAAAACTACACCAGACTGTGTGACACAGCACAAAACTACACCAGACTGTGTGAGACAGCACAAAACTACACTAGACTGAGTGCGACAACACAAAGCTACACTAGACTGTGTGACACAGCACAAGACTACACTAGACTGTGTGAGACAACACAACGCCACAATAGACTGTGTGAGACAGCACAAAACCACACTCGGATGCGTGAGACAACGCAAAACTACACCAGACTGTGTGAGACAGCGCAAAACTACACCAGACTGTGTGAGACAGCACAAAACTACACCAGACTGTGTGAGACAGCTGAAAACTACAATAGACTGTGTGAGACAACACAACGCCACACTAGACTGTGTGAGACAGCACAAAACCACACAAGACTGTGTGAGACAGCACAAAACTACACTAGACTGTGTGAGACAACACGAAACCACACTAGACTGTGTGAGACAGCATAAAACCACACTAGACTGTGTGCGACAACACAAAACCACACTGGACTGTGTGAGACAGCACAAAACTACACCAGTCTGTGTGAGACAGCATCAATCTACACTAGACTGTGTGAGACAGCACACAACTACACTAGACTGTCTGAGACAACACAATACTACACCAGACTGTGTGACACAGCACAAAACTACACCAGACTGTGTGAGACAGCACAAAACTTCACTAGACTGTGTGAGACAGCACAAAACTACACCAGACTGTGTGAGACAGCATCAATCTACACTAGACAGTGTGAGACAGCACAAAACCACACTAGACTGTCTGAGACAGCACAAAACTACACTAGACTGTGTGAGACAGCACAAAACTACACTAGACAGTGTGCGACAACACAAGACTACACTAGACTGTGTGACATAGCAAAAGACTACACTAGACTGTGTGAGACAACACAACACCACACTAGACTGTGTGAGACAACGCAAAACCACACTAGACTGTGTGAGACAACACAAAACTACACCAGACACTGTGAAACAGCACAAATCTACACTAGAGTGTGTGAGACAACACAACGCCACACTAGACAGTGTGAGACAGCACAAAACCACACTAGGCTGTGTGAGACAACACAAAACTACACCAGACTGTGTGAGACAGCACCAAACCACACTAGACTGTGTGAGACAGCCCAAAACCACACTAGACTGTGTGAGACAGCACAAAACCACACTAGGCTGTGTGAGACAACACAAAACTATACCAGACTGTGTGCGACAGCACCAAACCACACTAGACTGTGTGAGACAGCCCAAAACCACACTAGACTGTGTGAGACAGCACAAAACCACACTAGACTGTGTGAGACAGCACAAAACGACACTAGACTTTGTGAGACAACACAAAACGACACTAGACTGTGTGCGACAGCACAAAACTACACCAGACTGTGTGAGACAGCATCAAACTACACTAGACTGTGTGGGAAAGCATAAAACCACACTAGACTGTGTGGGACTGCAGGAAACTACACCAAACTGTGTGAGACAGCGCAAAACTACACCAGACTGTGTGAGACAGCACAAAACAACTCCAGACTGTGTGAGACAACACACAACTACACCAGACTGTGCGAGACAGCACAATACCACACTAGACTGTGTGAGACAGCGCAAAACCACACTAGACTGTGTGAGACAGCGCAAAACCACACTAGACTGTGTGAGACAGCACAAAACCACACTAGACTGTGTGAGACAGCACAAAACCACACTAGACTGTGTGAGAAAGCACAAAACCACACTGGACTTTGTGAGACAGTACAAAACGACACCAGACTGAGAGAGACAGCACAAACCCACACTAGACTTTGTGAGACAGTACAAAACTACACTAGACTGTGTGCAACAACACAAAGCTACACTAGAATCTGTGACACAGCACAAGACTACACTAGACTGTGTGAGACAACACAACGCCACACTAGACTGTGTGAGACAGCACAAAACCACACTAGGCTGTGTGAGGCAGCACAGAACCACACTAGACTGTGTGAGATAGCACAAAACCACACTAGACTGTGTGAGACAGCAGAAGACTACACTAGACTTTGTGAGAAAACACAAAGCCACACTAGACTGTGTGAGACAGCACAAAACTACACTAGACTGTGTGAGACAGCGCAAAACTACACCAGACTGTGTGAGACAGAATCAAACTACACTAGACTGTGTGGGACAGCATAAAACCACACTAGACTGTATGAGACAGCAGGAAACTACACCAGACTGTGTGAGACAACACAAAACTACACCAGACTGTGTGTGACAGCACACAAATACACCAGACTGTGTGAGACAGCATCAAACTACACTAGACTGTGTGGGACAGCATAAAACCACACTAGACTGTGTGCGACAGCAGGAAACTACACCAGAATGTGTGAGACAGCACAAAACTACACCAGACTGTGTGAGACAGCACAAAACAACACCAGACTGTGTGAGACAACACACAACTACACCAGACTGTGCGAGACAGCACAAAACCACACTAGACTGTGTGAGCCAGCACAAAACCACACTAGACTCTGTGTGACACCACAAAACCACACTAGACTGTGTGAGAAAGCACAAAACCACACTAGACTTTGAGAGACAGCATCAAACTACACCAGACTGAGTGAGACAGCAAAAACCCACACTAGACTGTGTGAGACAGCACAAAACCACACTAGACTGTGTGAGACAGCGCGAAACTACACTAGACTCTGTGAGACAACACAAAACCACACTAGACTGTGTGAGACAGCTCAAACCCACACTAGACTGTGTGAGACAGCACAAAACTACACTAGGCTGTGTGAGACAACACAAAACCACACAAGACAGTGTGAGACAGCACAAAACCACACTAGACTGTGTCGGAAAGCACAAAACTACACTAGACTGTGTGAGACAACACGAAACCACACTAGACTGTGTGAGACAGCACAAAACCACCCTGGACTGTGTGAGACAACACAAAACCACACTAGACTGTGTGAGACAGCACAAAACTACACCAGACTGTGTGAGACAGCATGAATCTACACTAGACTGTGTGAGACAGCACAAAACCACACTAGACTGTGTGAGACAGCACAAAACTACACCAGACTGTGTGGGACAGCACAAAACTATACTAGACTGTGTGCGACAACACAGAACCACACTAGACTGTCTGAGACAACACAGAACCACTCTAGACTGTGTGAGACAGCACAAAACCACACTAGGCTGTGTGAGACAACACAAGACTACACTAGACTGTGTGACATAGCACAAGACTACAATAGACTGTTTGAGACAACACAACACCACACTAGACTGTGTGAGACAACGCAAAACCACACTAGACTGTGTGAGACAACACAAAACTACACCAGACTCTGTGGGACAGCACAAAATTACACTAGAGTGTGTGAGACAGCACAAGGCTACACTAGACTGTGTGAGACAGCACAAAACCACATTTGACTGTGTGAGACAGCAGGAAACTACACCAGACTGTGTGAGCCAGCACAAAACTACACCAGACTGTGAGGGACAGCACAAAACTACACCAGACTGTGAGAGACAGCACAAAACTACACTAGACTGTGTGAGACAGCAGAAAACTACACCAGACTGTGTGCGACAACACAGAACCACACTAGACTGTTGAGACAACACAGAACCACACTAGACTGTGTGAGACAGCACAAAACCACACTATACTGTGTGAGACAACACAAGACTACACTAGAGTGTGTGAGACAGCACAAGGCAACACTAGACTGTGTGAGACAGCACAAAACCACATTTGACTGTGTGCGACAGCAGGAAACTACACCAGAATGTGAGACAGCAGAAAACTACAGAAGACTGTGAGAGACAGCACAAAACTACACCAGTCTGTGAGAGACAGCACAAAACTACACCAGACTGTGAGAGACAGCACAAAACTACAATAGACTGTTTGAGACAACACAACACCACACTAGACTGTGTGAGACAACGCAAAACCACACTAGACAGTGTGAGACAACACAAAACTACACCAGACTCTGTGGGACAGCACAAAATTACACTAGAGTGTGTGAGACAGCACAAGGCTACACTAGACTGTGTGAGACAGCACAAAACCACATTTGACTGTGTGAGACAGCAGGAAACTACACCAGACTGTGTGAGCCAGCACAAAACTACACCAGACTGTGAGAGACAGCACAAAACTACACCAGACTGTGAGAGACAGCACAAAACTACACTAGACTGTGTGAGACAGCACAAAACTACACTAGACTGTGTGAGACAGCAGAAAACTACACCAGACTGTGTGCGACAACACAGAACCACACTAGACTGTGTGAGACAACACAGAACCACACTAGACTGTGTGAGACAGCACAAAACCACACTATACTGTGTGAGACAACACAAGACTACACTAGAGTGTGTGAGACAGCACAAGGCAACAGTAGACTGTGTGAGACAGCACAAAACCACATTTGACTGTGTGCGACAGCAGGAAACTACACCAGACTGTGTGAGACAGCAGAAAACTACAGAAGACTGTGAGAGACAGCACAAAACTACACCAGACTGTGAGAGACAGCACAAAACTACACCAGACTGTGAGAGACAGCACAAAACTACAATAGACTGTTTGAGACAACACAACACCACACTAGACTGTGTGAGACAACGCAAAACCACACTAGACTGTGTGAGACAACACAAAACTACACCAGACTCTGTGGGACAGCACAAAATTACACTAGAGTGTGTGAGACAGCACAAGGCTACACTAGACTGTGTGAGACAGCACAAAACCACATTTGACTGTGTGAGACAGCAGGAAACTACACCAGACTGTGTGAGCCAGCACAAAACTACACCAGACTGTGAGAGACAGCACAAAACTACACCAGACTGTGAGAGACAGCACAAAACTACACTAGACTGTGTGAGACAGCAGAAAACTACACCAGACTGTGTGCGACAACACAGAACCACACTAGACTGTGTGAGACAACACAGAACCACACTAGACTGTGTGAGACAGCACAAAACCACACTATACTGTGTGAGACAACACAAGACTACACTAGAGTGTGTGAGACAGCACAAGGCAACACTAGACTGTGTGAGACAGCACAAAACCACATTTGACTGTGTGCGACAGCAGGAAACTACACCAGACTGTGTGAGACAGCAGAAAACTACAGAAGACTGTGAGAGAAAGCACAAAACTACACCAGACTGTGAGAGACAGCACAAAACTACACCAGACTGTGAGAGACAGCACAAAACTACACTAGAGTGTGTGAGACAGCACAAAACTACACCAGACTGTGTGCGACAACACAGAACCACACTAGACTGTGTGAGACAACACAGAACCACACTAGACTGTGTGAGACAGCACAAAACCACACTATACTATGTGAGACAACACAAGACTACACTAGAGTGTGTGAGACAGCACAAGGCAACACTAGACTGTGTGAGACAGCACAAAACTACACCAGACTGTGTGAGACAGCATGAATCTACACTAGACTGTGTGAGACAGCACAAAACCACACTAGACTGTGTGAGACAGCACAAAACTACGCCAGACTGTGTGGGACAGCACAAAACTATACTAGACTGTGTGCGACAACACAGAACCACACTAGACTGTCCGACACAACACAGAACCACTCTAGACTGTGTGAGACAGCACAAAACCACACTAGGCTGTGTGAGACAACACAAGACTACACTAGACTGTGTGACATAGCACAAGACTACAATAGACTGTTTGAGACAACACAACACCACACTAGACTGTGTGAGACAACGCAAAACCACACTAGACTGTGTGAGACAACACAAAACTACACCAGACTCTGTGGGACAGCACAAAATTACACTAGAGTGTGTGAGACAGCACAAGGCTACACTAGACTGTGTGAGACAGCACAAAACCACATTTGACTGTGTGAGACAGCAGGAAACTACACCAGTCTGTGTGAGCCAGCACAAAACTACACCAGACTGTGAGAGACAGCACAAAACTACACCAGACTGTGAGAGACAGCACAAAACTACACTAGACTGTGTGAGACAGCAGAAAACTACACCAGACTGTGTGCGACAACACAGAACCACACTAGACTGTGTGAGACAACACAGAACCACACTAGACTGTGTGAGACAGCACAAAACCACACTATACTGTGTGAGACAACACAAGACTACACTAGAGTGTGTGAGACAGCACAAGGCAACACTAGACTGTGTGAGACAGCACAAAACCACATTTGACTGTGTGCGACAGCAGGAAACTACACCAGACTGTGTGAGACAGCAGAAAACTACAGAAGACTGTGAGAGACAGCACAAAACTACACCAGACTGTGAGAGACAGCACAAAACTACACCAGACTGTGAGAGACAGCACAAAACTACAATAGACTGTTTGAGACAACACAACACCACACTAGACTGTGTGAGACAACGCAAAACCACACTAGACAGTGTGAGACAACACAAAACTACACCAGACTCTGTGGGACAGCACAAAATTACACTAGAGTGTGTGAGACAGCACAAGGCTACACTAGACTGTGTGAGACAGCACAAAACCACATTTGACTGTGTGAGACAGCAGGAAACTACACCAGACTGTGTGAGCCAGCACAAAACTACACCAGACTGTGAGAGACAGCACAAAACTACACCAGACTGTGAGAGACAGCACAAAACTACACTAGACTGTGTGAGACAGCAGAAAACTACACCAGACTGTGTGCGACAACACAGAACCACACTAGACTGTGTGAGACAACACAGAACCACACTAGACTGTGTGAGACAGCACAAAACCACACTATACTGTGTGAGACAACACAAGACTACACTAGAGTGTGTGAGACAGCACAAGGCATCACTAGACTGTGTGAGACAGCACAAAACCACATTTGACTGTGTGCGACAGCAGGAAACTACACCAGACTGTGTGAGACAGCAGAAAACTACAGAAGACTGTGAGAGACTGCACAAAACTACACCAGACTGTGAGAGACAGCACAAAACTGCACCAGACTGTGAGAGACAGCACAAAACTACAATAGACTGTTTGAGACAACACAACACCACACTAGACTGTGTGAGACAACGCAAAACCACACTAGACTGTGTGAGACAACACAAAACTACACCAGACTCTGTGGGACAGCACAAAACTACACCAGACTGTGAGAGACAGCACAAAACTACACTAGACTGTGTGAGACAGCAGAAAACTACACCAGACTGTGTGCGACAACACAGAACCACACTAGACTGTGTGAGACAACACAGAACCACAGTAGACTGTGTGAGACAGCACAAAACCACACTATACTGTGTGAGACAACACAAGACTACACTAGAGTGTGTGAGACAGCACAAGGCAACACTAGACTGTGTGAGACAGCACAAAACCACATTTGACTGTGTGCGACAGCAGGAAACTACACCAGACTGTGTGAGACAGCAGAAAACTACAGAAGACTGTGAGAGACAGCACAAAACTACACCAGACTGTGAGAGACAGCACAAAACTACACCAGACTGTGAGAGACAGCACAAAACTACAATAGACTGTTTGAGACAACACAACACCACACTAGACTGTGTGAGACAACGCAAAACCACACTAGACAGTGTGAGACAACACAAAACTACACCAGACTCTGTGGGACAGCACAAAATTACACTAGAGTGTGTGAGACAGCACAAGGCTACACTAGACTGTGTGAGACAGCACAAAACCACATTTGACTGTGTGAGACAGCAGGAAACTACACCAGACTGTGTGAGCCAGCACAAAACTACACCAGACTGTGAGAGACAGCACAAAACTACACCAGACTGTGAGAGACAGCACAAAACTACACTAGACTGTGTGAGACAGCAGAAAACTACACCAGACTGTGTGCGACAACACAGAACCACACTAGACTGTGTGAGACAACACAGAACCACACTAGACTGTGTGAGACAGCACAAAACCACACTATACTGTGTGAGACAACACAAGACTACACTAGAGTGTGTGAGACAGCACAAGGCATCACTAGACTGTGTGAGACAGCACAAAACCACATTTGACTGTGTGCGACAGCAGGAAACTACACCAGACTGTGTGAGACAGCAGAAAACTACAGAAGACTGTGAGAGACTGCACAAAACTACACCAGACTGTGAGAGACAGCACAAAACTGCACCAGACTGTGAGAGACAGCACAAAACTACAATAGACTGTTTGAGACAACACAACACCACACTAGACTGTGTGAGACAACGCAAAACCACACTAGACTGTGTGAGACAACACAAAACTACACCAGACTCTGTGGGACAGCACAAAACTACACCAGACTGTGAGAGACAGCACAAAACTACACTAGACTGTGTGAGACAGCAGAAAACTACACCAGACTGTGTGCGACAACACAGAACCACACTAGACTGTGTGAGACAACACAGAACCACAGTAGACTGTGTGAGACAGCACAAAACCACACTATACTGTGTGAGACAACACAAGACTACACTAGAGTGTGTGAGACAGCACAAGGCAACACTAGACTGTGTGAGACAGCACAAAACCACATTTGACTGTGTGCGACAGCAGGAAACTACACCAGACTGTGTGAGACAGCAGAAAACTACAGAAGACTGTGAGAGACAGCACAAAACTACACCAGACTGTGAGAGACAGCACAAAACTACACCAGACTGTGAGAGACAGCACAAAACTACAATAGACTGTTTGAGACAACACAACACCACACTAGACTGTGTGAGACAACGCAAAACCACACTAGACTGTGTGAGACAACACAAAACTACACCAGACTCTGTGGGACAGCACAAAATTACACTAGAGTGTGTGAGACAGCACAAGGCTACACTAGACTGTGTGAGACAGCACAAAACCACATTTGACTGTGTGAGACAGCAGGAAACTACACCAGACTGTGTGAGCCAGCACAAAACTACACCAGACTGTGAGAGACAGCACAAAACTACACCAGACTGTGAGAGACAGCACAAAACTACACTAGACTGTGTGAGACAGCAGAAAACTACACCAGACTGTGTGCGACAACACAGAACCACACTAGACTGTGTGAGACAACACAGAACCACACTAGACTGTGTGAGACAGCACAAAACCACACTATACTGTGTGAGACAACACAAGACTACACTAGAGTGTGTGAGACAGCACAAGGCAACACTAGACTGTGTGAGACAGCACAAAACCACATTTGACTGTGTGCGACAGCAGGAAACTACACCAGACTGTGTGAGACAGCAGAAAACTACAGAAGACTGTGAGAGACAGCACAAAACTACACCAGACTGTGAGAGACAGCACAAAACTACACCAGACTGTGAGAGACAGCACAAAACTACACTAGACTGTGTGAGACAGCACAAAACTACACCAGACTGTGTGCGACAACACAGAACCACACTAGACTGTGTGAGACAACACAGAACCACACTAGACTGTGTGAGACAGCACAAAACCACACTATACTATGTGAGACAACGCAAGACTACACTAGAGTGTGTGAGACAGCACAAGGCAACACTAGACTGTGTGAGACAGCACAAAACCACATTTGACTGTGTGCGACAGCAGGAAACTACACCAGACAGTGTGAGACAGCAGAAAACTACAGACTGTGAGAGACAGCACAAAACTACACTAGACTGTGTGAGACAGCACACAACTACACTAGACTGTGTGAGACATCACAATACCACACCAGACTGTGTGACACAGCACAAAACTACACCAGACTGTGTGTGACAGCACAAAACTACACTAGACTGTGTGCGACAACACGAAGCTACACTAGACTGTGTGACACAGCACAAGACTACACTAGACTGTGTGAGACAACGCAAAACCACACAGGACTGTGTGAGACAGCACAAAACCACACTAGACTGTGTGAGACAGCACAAAACCACACTAGACTGTGTGAGAAAACAGAAAACCACACTAGACAGTGTGAGACAGCACAAAACCACACTAGACTGTGAGAGACAGCACAAAACTACTCTAGACTGTGTGAGACAGCGCAAAACTACACCAGACTGTGCGAGACAGCACAAACCCACACTAGACTGTGCGAGACAGCACAAACCCACACTAGACTGTGTGAGACAGCACAAAACCACACTAGACTGTGTGAGACAGCACAAAACTACACTAGACTGTGTGAGACAACACAAAACCACACTAGACTGTGTGAGACAGCACAAACCCACACTAGACTATGTGAGACAGCACAAAACTACACTAGACTGTGTGCGACAACGCAAAACCACACTAGACTGTGTGAGACAGCACAAAACCACACTAGACTGTGTGATACAGCACAAAACTACACTAGACTGTGTGACACAGCACAAGACTACACTAGACTGTGTGAGACAACACAAAACCACACTAGGCTGTGTGCGACATCACAAAACTACACCGGACTGTGTGAGACAGCACCAAACCACACTAGACTGTGTGAGACAGCACGAAACCACACTAGACTGTGTGAGACCTCACCAAACTACACTAGACTGTGTGAGACAGCACAAAACTGCACTATACTGTGTGAGACAGCATAAAAGCACACTAGACTGTGTGTGACAGCAGGAAACTACACCAGACTGTGAGAGACAACACAAAACTACACCAGACTGTGTGAGACAGCACCAAACCACACTAGACTGTGTGAGACAGCACAAAACCACACTAGACTGTGTGAGACCGCACAAAACTACACTCGACTTTGTGAGACAACTCAAAACCACACTAGACTGTGTGAGACAGCACAAAACTACACCAGACTGTGTGTGAATGCACATAACTACACCAGACTGTGTGAGACAGCATCAAACTACACTAGACAGTGTGGGACAGCATAAAACAACACTAGACTGTGTGAGACAGCAGGAAACTACACCAGACTGTGTGAGACAGAACAGAACTACACTAGACTGTGTGCGACAGCACAAAACCACACTAGACTGTGTGAGACAGCACAAAACCACACCAGACTGTGAGAGACAGCACAAAACTACTCTAGACTGTGTGAGACAGCGCAAAACTACACCAGACTGCGAGAGACAGCACAAACCCACACTAGACTGTGCGAGACAGCACAAACCCACACTACACTGTGTGAGACAGCACAAAACCACACTAGACTGTGTGAGACAGCACAAAACTACACTAGACTGTGTGAGACAACACAAAACCACACTAGACTGTGTGAGACAGCACAAACCCAAACTAGACTATGTGAGACAGCACAAAACTACACTAGACTGTGTGAGACAACGCAAAACCACACTAGACTGTGTGAGACAGCACAAAACCACACTAGACTGTGTGATACAGCACAAAACTACACTAGACTGTGTGACACAGCACAAGACTACACTAGACTGTGTGAGACAACACAACGCCACACTAGACTGTGTGAGACAGCACAAAACCACACTAGGCTGTGTGCGACATCACAAAACTACACCGGACTGTGTGAGACAGCACCAAACCACACTAGACTGTGTGAGACAGCACGAAACCACACTAGACTGTGTGAGACCTCACAAAACTACACTAGACTGTGTGAGACAGCACAAAACTGCACTATACTGTGTGAGACAGCATAAAAGCACACTAGACTGTGTGTGACAGCAGGAAACTACACCAGACTGTGTGAGACAACACAAAACTACACCAGACTGTGTGAGACAGCACCAAACCACACTAGACTGTGTGAGACAGCACAAAACCACACTAGACTGTGTGAGACCGCACAAAACTACACTCGACTTTGTGAGACAACTCAAAACTACACCAGACTGTGTGAGACAGCATCAAACTACACTAGACAGTGTGGGACAGCATAAAACAACACTAGACTGTGTGAGACAGCAGGAAACTACACCAGACTGTGTGAGACAGAACAAAACTACACTAGACTGTGTGAGACAGCACAAACCTACACTAGACTGTGTGAGACAGCACAGAACTACACTAGACTGTGTGCGACAGCACAAAACCACACTAGACTGTGTGAGACAGCACAAAACCACACCAGACTGTGTGAGACTGCACAAAACCACACTAGACTGTGTGAGAGAACAGAAAACTACACAAGACTGTGTGAGAGAGCACAGGACCACACTAGACTGTGTGAGACAGCACAAAACTACACTAGACTTTGTGAGACAGCACAAAACCACACTAGACCTTGTGAGACAGCACAAACCTACACTAGACTGTGTGAGACAGCACAGAACTACACTAGACTGTGTGAGACAGCACAAAACCACACTAGACTGTGTGAGACAGCACAAAACCACACCAGACGGTGTGAGACTGCACAAAACCACACTAGACTGTGTGAGACAACACTATACTACACAAGACTGTGTGAGAGAGCACAAGACCACACTAGACTGTGTGAGACAGCACAAAACTACACTAGACTGTCTGAGACAGCACAAAACTACACTAGACTGTGTGAGACAGCACAAAACTACACCAGACTGTGTGCGACAACACAAAGCTACACCAGACTCTGTGGGACAGCACAAAATTACACTAGAGTGTGTGAGACAGCACAAGGCTACACTAGACTGTGTGAGACAGCACAAAACCACATTTGACTGTGTGAGACAGCAGGAAACTACACCAGACTGTGTGAGCCAGCACAAAACTACACCAGACTGTGAGAGACAGCACAAAACTACACCAGACTGTGAGAGACAGCACAAAACTACACTATACTGTGTGAGACAGCACAAAACTACACCAGACTGTGTGCGACAACACAGAACCACACTAGACTGTGTGAGACAACACAGAACAACACTAGACTGTGTGAGACAGCACAAAACCACACTATACTGTGTGAGACAACACAAGACTACACTAGAGTGTGTGAGACAGCACCAGGCAACACTAGACTGTGTGAGACAGCACAAAACCACATTTGACTGTGTGCGACAGCAGGAAACTACACCAAACTGTGTGAGACAGCAGAAAACTACAGAAGACTGTGAGAGACAGCACAAAACTACACCAGACTGTGAGAGACAGCACAAAACTACACCAGACTGTGAGAGACAGCACAAAACTACACTAGACTGTGTGAGACAGCACAAAACTACACCAGACTGTGTGCGACAACACAGAACCACACTAGACTGTGTGAGACAACACAGAACCACACTAGACTGTGTGAGACAGCACAAAACCACACTATACTATGTGAGACAACGCAAGACTACACTAGAGTGTGTGAGACAGCACAAGGCAACACTAGACTGTGTGAGACAGCACAAAACCACATTTGACTGTGTGCGACAGCAGGAAACTACACCAGACAGTGTGAGACAGCAGAAAACTACAGACTGTGAGAGACAGCACAAAACTACACTAGACTGTGTGAGACAGCACACAACTACACTAGACTGTGTGAGACATCACAATACCACACCAGACTGTGTGACACAGCACAAAACTACACCAGACTGTGTGTGACAGCACAAAACTACACTAGACTGTGTGCGACAACACGAAGCTACACTAGACTGTGTGACACAGCACAAGACTACACTAGACTGTGTGAGACAACGCAAAACCACACAGGACTGTGTGAGACAGCACAAAACCACACTAGACTGTGTGAGACAGCACAAAACCACACTAGACTGTGTGAGAAAACAGAAAACCACACTAGACAGTGTGAGACAGCACAAAACCACACTAGACTGTGAGAGACAGCACAAAACTACTCTAGACTGTGTGAGACAGCGCAAAACTACACCAGACTGTGCGAGACAGCACAAACCCACACTAGACTGTGCGAGACAGCACAAACCCACACTAGACTGTGTGAGACAGCACAAAACCACACTAGACTGTGTGAGACAGCACAAAACTACACTAGACTGTGTGAGACAACACAAAACCACACTAGACTGTGTGAGACAGCACAAACCCACACTAGACTATGTGAGACAGCACAAAACTACACTAGACTGTGTGCGACAACGCAAAACCACACTAGACTGTGTGAGACAGCACAAAACCACACTAGACTGTGTGATACAGCACAAAACTACACTAGACTGTGTGACACAGCACAAGACTACACTAGACTGTGTGAGACAACACAAAACCACACTAGGCTGTGTGCGACATCACAAAACTACACCGGACTGTGTGAGACAGCACCAAACCACACTAGACTGTGTGAGACAGCACGAAACCACACTAGACTGTGTGAGACCTCACCAAACTACACTAGACTGTGTGAGACAGCACAAAACTGCACTATACTGTGTGAGACAGCATAAAAGCACACTAGACTGTGTGTGACAGCAGGAAACTACACCAGACTGTGAGAGACAACACAAAACTACACCAGACTGTGTGAGACAGCACCAAACCACACTAGACTGTGTGAGACAGCACAAAACCACACTAGACTGTGTGAGACCGCACAAAACTACACTCGACTTTGTGAGACAACTCAAAACCACACTAGACTGTGTGAGACAGCACAAAACTACACCAGACTGTGTGTGAATGCACATAACTACACCAGACTGTGTGAGACAGCATCAAACTACACTAGACAGTGTGGGACAGCATAAAACAACACTAGACTGTGTGAGACAGCAGGAAACTACACCAGACTGTGTGAGACAGAACAGAACTACACTAGACTGTGTGCGACAGCACAAAACCACACTAGACTGTGTGAGACAGCACAAAACCACACCAGACTGTGAGAGACAGCACAAAACTACTCTAGACTGTGTGAGACAGCGCAAAACTACACCAGACTGCGAGAGACAGCACAAACCCACACTAGACTGTGCGAGACAGCACAAACCCACACTACACTGTGTGAGACAGCACAAAACCACACTAGACTGTGTGAGACAGCACAAAACTACACTAGACTGTGTGAGACAACACAAAACCACACTAGACTGTGTGAGACAGCACAAACCCAAACTAGACTATGTGAGACAGCACAAAACTACACTAGACTGTGTGAGACAACGCAAAACCACACTAGACTGTGTGAGACAGCACAAAACCACACTAGACTGTGTGATACAGCACAAAACTACACTAGACTGTGTGACACAGCACAAGACTACACTAGACTGTGTGAGACAACACAACGCCACACTAGACTGTGTGAGACAGCACAAAACCACACTAGGCTGTGTGCGACATCACAAAACTACACCGGACTGTGTGAGACAGCACCAAACCACACTAGACTGTGTGAGACAGCACGAAACCACACTAGACTGTGTGAGACCTCACAAAACTACACTAGACTGTGTGAGACAGCACAAAACTGCACTATACTGTGTGAGACAGCATAAAAGCACACTAGACTGTGTGTGACAGCAGGAAACTACACCAGACTGTGTGAGACAACACAAAACTACACCAGACTGTGTGAGACAGCACCAAACCACACTAGACTGTGTGAGACAGCACAAAACCACACTAGACTGTGTGAGACCGCACAAAACTACACTCGACTTTGTGAGACAACTCAAAACTACACCAGACTGTGTGAGACAGCATCAAACTACACTAGACAGTGTGGGACAGCATAAAACAACACTAGACTGTGTGAGACAGCAGGAAACTACACCAGACTGTGTGAGACAGAACAAAACTACACTAGACTGTGTGAGACAGCACAAACCTACACTAGACTGTGTGAGACAGCACAGAACTACACTAGACTGTGTGCGACAGCACAAAACCACACTAGACTGTGTGAGACAGCACAAAACCACACCAGACTGTGTGAGACTGCACAAAACCACACTAGACTGTGTGAGAGAACAGAAAACTACACAAGACTGTGTGAGAGAGCACAGGACCACACTAGACTGTGTGAGACAGCACAAAACTACACTAGACTTTGTGAGACAGCACAAAACCACACTAGACCTTGTGAGACAGCACAAACCTACACTAGACTGTGTGAGACAGCACAGAACTACACTAGACTGTGTGAGACAGCACAAAACCACACTAGACTGTGTGAGACAGCACAAAACCACACCAGACGGTGTGAGACTGCACAAAACCACACTAGACTGTGTGAGACAACACTATACTACACAAGACTGTGTGAGAGAGCACAAGACCACACTAGACTGTGTGAGACAGCACAAAACTACACTAGACTGTCTGAGACAGCACAAAACTACACTAGACTGTGTGAGACAGCACAAAACTACACCAGACTGTGTGCGACAACACAAAGCTACACCAGACTCTGTGGGACAGCACAAAATTACACTAGAGTGTGTGAGACAGCACAAGGCTACACTAGACTGTGTGAGACAGCACAAAACCACATTTGACTGTGTGAGACAGCAGGAAACTACACCAGACTGTGTGAGCCAGCACAAAACTACACCAGACTGTGAGAGACAGCACAAAACTACACCAGACTGTGAGAGACAGCACAAAACTACACTATACTGTGTGAGACAGCACAAAACTACACCAGACTGTGTGCGACAACACAGAACCACACTAGACTGTGTGAGACAACACAGAACAACACTAGACTGTGTGAGACAGCACAAAACCACACTATACTGTGTGAGACAACACAAGACTACACTAGAGTGTGTGAGACAGCACCAGGCAACACTAGACTGTGTGAGACAGCACAAAACCACATTTGACTGTGTGCGACAGCAGGAAACTACACCAAACTGTGTGAGACAGCAGAAAACTACAGAAGACTGTGAGAGACAGCACAAAACTACACCAGACTGTGAGAGACAGCACAAAACTACACCAGACTGTGAGAGACAGCACAAAACTACACTAGACTGTGTGAGACAGCACAAAACTACACCAGACTGTGTGCGACAACACAGAACCACACTAGACTGTGTGAGACAACACAGAACCACACTAGACAGTGTGAGACAGCACAAAACCACACTATACTATGTGAGACAACACAAGACTACACTAGAGTGTGTGAGACAGCACAAGGCAACACTAGACTGTGTGAGACAGCACAAAACCACATTTGACTGTGTGCGACAGCAGGAAACTACACCAGACTGTGTGAGACAGCAGAAAACTACAGACTGTGAGAGACAGCACAAAACTACACTAGACTGTGTGAGACAGCACAGAACTACACTAGACTGTGTGAGACATCACAATACTACACCAGACTGTGTGACACAGCACAAAACTACACCAGACTGTGTGTGACAGCACAAAACTACACCAGACTGTGTGCGACAACACAAAGCTACACTAGACTGTGTGACACAGCAGAAGACTACACTAGACTGTGTGAGACAACGCAAAACCACACAGGACTGTGTGAGACAGCACAAAACCACACTAGACTGTGTGAGACAGCACAAAACCACACTAGAATGTGTGAGAAAACACAAAACCACACTAGACTGTGTGAGACAGCACAAAACCACACTAGACTGTGAGAGACAGCACAAAACTACTCTAGACTGTGTGAGACAGCGCAAAACTACACCAGACTGTGAGAGACAGCACAAACCCACACTAGACTGTGCGAGACAGCACAAACCCACACTAGACTGTGTGAGACAGCACAAAACCACACTAGACTGTGTGAGACAGCACAAAACTACACTAGACTGTGTGAGACAACACAAAACCACACTAGACTGTGTGAGACAGCACAAACCCACACTAGACTATGTGAGACAGCACAAAACTACACTAGACTGTGTGAGTCAACGCAAAACCACACTAGACTGTGTGAGACAGCACAAAACCACACTAGACTGTGTGATACAGCACAAAACTACACTAGACTGTGTGCCACAGCACAAGACTACACTAGACTGTGTGAGACAACACAACGCCACACTAGACTGTGTGAGACAGCACAACACCACACTAGGCTGTGTGCGACATCACAAAACTACACCGGACTGTGTGAGACAGCACCAAACCACACTAGACTGTGTGAGACAGCACGAAACCACACTAGACTGTGTGAGACCTCACAAAACTACACTAGACTGTGTGAGACAGCACAAAACTGCACTAGACTTTGTGAGACAGCATAAAAGCACACTAGACTGTGTGTGACAGCAGGAAACTACACCAGACTGTGTGAGACAACACAAAACTACACCAGACTGTGTGAGACAGCACCAAACCACACTAGACTGTGTGAGACAGCACAAAACCACACTAGACTGTGTGAGACCGCACAAAACTACACTAGACTTTGTGAGACAACTCAAAACCACACTAGACTGTGTGAGACAGCACAGAACTACACCAGACTGTGTGTGAATGCACATAACTACACCAGACTGTGTGAGACAGCATCAAACTACACTAGACAGTGTGGGACAGCATAAAACAACACTAGACTGTGTGAGACAGCAGGAAACTACACCAGACTGTGTGAGACAGAACAAAACTACACTAGACTGTGTGAGACAGCACAAAACCACACTAGACTGTGTGAGACAGCACAAACCTACACTAGACTGTGTGAGACAGCACAGAACTACACTAGACTGTGTGAGACAGCACAAAACCACACTAGTCTGTGTGAGACAGCACAAACCCACACCAGACTGTGTGAGACTGCACAAAACCACACTAGACTGTGTGAGAGAACAGAAAACTACACAAGACTGCGTGAGAGAGCACAGGACCACACTAGACTGTGTGAGACAGCACAAAACTACACAAGACTGTGTGGGAGAGCACAAAACCACACTAGACTGTGTGAGACAGAGCAAAACCACACTAGACTGTGAGAGACAGCACAAAACCAGACTAGACTGTGTGAGACAGCACAAAACGACACTAGACTGTGTGAGACAGCACAAACCTACACTAGACTGTGTGAGACAGCACAGAACTACACTAGACTGTGTGAGACAGCATAAAACCACACTAGACTGTGTGAGACAGGACGAAACCACACCAGACTGTGTGAGACAGCAGGAACCTACACTAGACTGTGTGAGACAGCACAAAACCACACTAGACTGTGTGAGACAGAACAAAAGTACACTAGACTGTGTGAGACAGAATAAAACTACACTAGACTGTGTGAGACAGAACAAAACGACACTAGACTGTGTGAGACAGCACAAAACCACACTAGACTGTGTGAGACAGCAGGAAACTACACCAGACTGTGAGAGACAACACAAAACTACACCAGACTGTGTGAGACAGCACCAAACCACACTAGACTGTGTGAGACAGCACAAAACCACACTAGACTGTGTGAGACCGCACAAAACTACACTCGACTTTGTGAGACAACTCAAAACCACACTAGACTGTGTGAGACAGCACAAAACTACACCAGACTGTGTGTGAATGCACATAACTACACCAGACTGTGTGAGACAGCATCAAACTACACTAGACAGTGTGGGACAGCATAAAACAACACTAGACTGTGTGAGACAGCAGGAAACTACACCAGACTGTGTGAGACAGAACAGAACTACACTAGACTGTGTGCGACAGCACAAAACCACACTAGACTGTGTGAGACAGCACAAAACCACACCAGACTGTGAGAGACAGCACAAAACTACTCTAGACTGTGTGAGACAGCGCAAAACTACACCAGACTGCGAGAGACAGCACAAACCCACACTAGACTGTGCGAGACAGCACAAACCCACACTACACTGTGTGAGACAGCACAAAACCACACTAGACTGTGTGAGACAGCACAAAACTACACTAGACTGTGTGAGACAACACAAAACCACACTAGACTGTGTGAGACAGCACAAACCCAAACTAGACTATGTGAGACAGCACAAAACTACACTAGACTGTGTGAGACAACGCAAAACCACACTAGACTGTGTGAGACAGCACAAAACCACACTAGACTGTGTGATACAGCACAAAACTACACTAGACTGTGTGACACAGCACAAGACTACACTAGACTGTGTGAGACAACACAACGCCACACTAGACTGTGTGAGACAGCACAAAACCACACTAGGCTGTGTGCGACATCACAAAACTACACCGGACTGTGTGAGACAGCACCAAACCACACTAGACTGTGTGAGACAGCACGAAACCACACTAGACTGTGTGAGACCTCACAAAACTACACTAGACTGTGTGAGACAGCACAAAACTGCACTATACTGTGTGAGACAGCATAAAAGCACACTAGACTGTGTGTGACAGCAGGAAACTACACCAGACTGTGTGAGACAACACAAAACTACACCAGACTGTGTGAGACAGCACCAAACCACACTAGACTGTGTGAGACAGCACAAAACCACACTAGACTGTGTGAGACCGCACAAAACTACACTCGACTTTGTGAGACAACTCAAAACTACACCAGACTGTGTGAGACAGCATCAAACTACACTAGACAGTGTGGGACAGCATAAAACAACACTAGACTGTGTGAGACAGCAGGAAACTACACCAGACTGTGTGAGACAGAACAAAACTACACTAGACTGTGTGAGACAGCACAAAACCTCACTAGACTGTGTGAGACAGCACAAACCTACACTAGACTGTGTGAGACAGCACAGAACTACACTAGACTGTGTGCGACAGCACAAAACCACACTAGACTGTGTGAGACAGCACAAAACCACACCAGACTGTGTGAGACTGCACAAAACCACACTAGACTGTGTGAGAGAACAGAAAACTACACAAGACTGTGTGAGAGAGCACAGGACCACACTAGACTGTGTGAGACAGCACAAAACTACACTAGACTTTGTGAGACAGCACAAAACCACACTAGACCTTGTGAGACAGCACAAACCTACACTAGACTGTGTGAGACAGCACAGAACTACACTAGACTGTGTGAGACAGCACAAAACCACACTAGACTGTGTGAGACAGCACAAAACCACACCAGACGGTGTGAGACTGCACAAAACCACACTAGACTGTGTGAGACAACACAATACTACACTAGACTGTGTGAGACAACACAATACTACACAAGACTGTGTGAGAGAGCACAAGACCACACTAGACTGTGTGAGACAGCACAAAACTACACTAGACTGTCTGAGACAGCACAAAACTACACTAGACTGTGTGAGACAGCACAAAACTACACCAGACTGTGTGCGACAACACAAAGCTACACCAGACTCTGTGGGACAGCACAAAATTACACTAGAGTGTGTGAGACAGCACAAGGCTACACTAGACTGTGTGAGACAGCACAAAACCACATTTGACTGTGTGAGACAGCAGGAAACTACACCAGACTGTGTGAGCCAGCACAAAACTACACCAGACTGTGAGAGACAGCACAAAACTACACCAGACTGTGAGAGACAGCACAAAACTACACTATACTGTGTGAGACAGCACAAAACTACACCAGACTGTGTGCGACAACACAGAACCACACTAGACTGTGTGAGACAACACAGAACAACACTAGACTGTGTGAGACAGCACAAAACCACACTATACTGTGTGAGACAACACAAGACTACACTAGAGTGTGTGAGACAGCACCAGGCAACACTAGACTGTGTGAGACAGCACAAAACCACATTTGACTGTGTGCGACAGCAGGAAACTACACCAAACTGTGTGAGACAGCAGAAAACTACAGAAGACTGTGAGAGACAGCACAAAACTACACCAGACTGTGAGAGACAGCACAAAACTACACCAGACTGTGAGAGACAGCACAAAACTACACTAGACTGTGTGACACAGCACAAAACTACACCAGACTGTGTGCGACAACACAGAACCACACTAGACTGTGTGAGACAACACAGAACCACACTAGACAGTGTGAGACAGCACAAAACCACACTATACTATGTGAGACAACACAAGACTACACTAGAGTGTGTGAGACAGCACAAGGCAACACTAGACTGTGTGAGACAGCACAAAACCACATTTGACTGTGTGCGACAGCAGGAAACTACACCAGACTGTGTGAGACAGCAGAAAACTACAGACTGTGAGAGACAGCACAAAACTACACTAGACTGTGTGAGACAGCACAGAACTACACTAGACTGTGTGAGACATCACAATACTACACCAGACTGTGTGACACAGCACAAAACTACACCAGACTGTGTGTGACAGCACAAAACTACACCAGACTGTGTGCGACAACACAAAGCTACACTAGACTGTGTGACACAGCACAAGACTACACTAGACTGTGTGAGACAACGCAAAACCACACAGGACTGTGTGAGACAGCACAAAACCACACTAGACTGTGTGAGACAGCGCAAAACCACACTAGAATGTGTGAGAAAACACAAAACCACACTAGACTGTGTGAGACAGCACAAAACCACACTAGACTGTGAGAGACAGCACAAAACTACTCTAGACTGTGTGAGACAGCGCAAAACTACACCAGACTGTGAGAGACAGCACAAACCCACACTAGACTGTGCGAGACAGCACAAACCCACACTAGACTGTGTGAGACAGCACAAAACCACACTAGACTGTGTGAGACAGCACAAAACTACACTAGACTGTGTGAGACAACACAAAACCACACTAGACTGTGTGAGACAGCACAAACCCACACTAGACTATGTGAGACAGCACAAAACTACACTAGACTGTGTGAGTCAACGCAAAACCACACTAGACTGTGTGAGACAGCACAAAACCACACTAGACTGTGTGATACAGCACAAAACTACACTAGACTGTGTGCCACAGCACAAGACTACACTAGACTGTGTGAGACAACACAACGCCACACTAGACTGTGTGAGACAGCACAACACCACACTAGGCTGTGTGCGACATCACAAAACTACACCGGACTGTGTGAGACAGCACCAAACCACACTAGACTGTGTGAGACAGCACGAAACCACACTAGACTGTGTGAGACCTCACAAAACTACACGAGACTGTGTGAGACAGCACAAAACTGCACTAGACTTTGTGAGACAACACAAAACCACACTAGACTGTGTGAGACAGCACAAACCCACACTAGACTATGTGAGACAGCACAAAACTACACTAGACTGTGTGAGTCAACGCAAAACCACACTAGACTGTGTGAGACAGCACAAAACCACACTAGACTGTGTGATACAGCACAAAACTACACTAGACTGTGTGCCACAGCACAAGACTACACTAGACTGTGTGAGACAACACAACGCCACACTAGACTGTGTGAGACAGCACAACACCACACTAGGCTGTGTGCGACATCACAAAACTACACCGGACTGTGTGAGACAGCACCAAACCACACTAGACTGTGTGAGACAGCACGAAACCACACTAGACTGTGTGAGACCTCACAAAACTACACGAGACTGTGTGAGACAGCACAAAACTGCACTAGACTTTGTGAGACAGCATAAAAGCACACTAGACTGTGTGTGACAGCAGCAAACTACACCAGACTGTGTGAGACAACACAAAACTACACCAGACTGTGTGAGACAGCACCAAACCACACTAGACTGTGTGAGACAGCACAAAACCACACTAGACTGTGTGAGACCGCACAAAACTACACTAGACTTTGTGAGACAACTCAAAACCACACTAGACTGTGTGAGACAGCACAGAACTACACCAGACTGTGTGTGAATGCACATAACTACACCAGACTGTGTGAGACAGCATCAAACTACACTAGACAGTGTGGGACAGCATAAAACAACACTAGACTGTGTGAGACAGCAGGAAACTACACCAGACTGTGTGAGACAGAACAAAACTACACTAGACTGTGTGAGACAGCACAAAACCACACTAGACTGTGTGAGACAGCACAAACCTACACTAGACTGTGTGAGACAGCACAGAACTACACTAGACTGTGTGAGACAGCACAAAACCACACTAGTCTGTGTGAGACAGCACAAACCCACACCAGACTGTGTGAGACTGCACAAAACCACACTAGACTGTGTGAGAGAACAGAAAACTACACAAGACTGCGTGAGAGAGCACAGGACCACACTAGACTGTGTGAGACAGCACAAAACTACACAAGACTGTGTGGGAGAGCACAAAACCACACTAGACTGTGTGAGACAGCGCAAAACCACACTAGACTGTGTGAGACAGCACAAAACCACACTAGACTGTGTGAGACAGCACAAAACGACACTAGACTGTGTGAGACAGCACAAACCTACACTAGACTGTGTGAGACAGCACAGAACTACACTAGACTGTGTGAGACAGCATAAAACCACACTAGACTGTGTGAGACAGGACGAAACCACACCAGACTGTGTGAGACAGCAGGAACCTACACTAGACTGTGTGAGACAGCACAAAACCACACTAGACTGTGTGAGACAGAACAAAAGTACACTAGAGTGTGTGAGACAGAATAAAACTACACTAGACTGTGTGAGACAGAACAAAACGACACTAGACTGTGTGAGACAGCGCAAAACCACACCAGACTGTGTGAGACAGCACAAACCTACACTAGACTGTGTGAGACAGCACAGAACTACACTAGACTGTGTGAGACAGCACAAAACCACACTAGACTGTGTGAGACAGCACAAAACCACACCAGACTGTGTGAGACTGCACAAAACCACACAAGACTGTGTGAGACAACGCAAAACTACACAAGACTGTGTGAGAGAGCACAAGACCACACTAGACTGTGTGAGACAGCACAAACCTACACTAGACTGTGTGAGACAGCACAAAACTACACCAGACTGTGTGAGACAGCATCAAACTATACTAGACAGTGTGGAACAGCAAAAAACCACACAAGACTGTGTGAGACAGCACAAAACTACACCAGACTGTGTGACACAGCACAAAACTACACCAGACTGTGTGAGACAGCACAAAACTACACTAGACTGTGTGCGACAACACAAAGCTACACTAGACTGTGTGACACAGCACAAGACTACACTAGACTGTGTGAGACAACACAACGCCACACTAGACTGTCTGAGACAGCACAAAACCACACTAGGCTGTGTGCGACATCACAAAACTACACCAGACTGTGTGACACAGCACAAAACTACACCAGACTGTGTGAGACAGCACCAAACCACACTAGACTGTGTGAGACAGCACGAAACCACACTAGACTGTGTGAGACCTCACAAAACTACACTAGACTGTGTGAGACAGCACAAAACTACACTAGACTGTGTGAGACAGCGCAAAACTACACCAGACTGTGTGAGACAGCATCAAAATACACTAGACTGTGTGGGCAGCTTAAAAGCACACTGGACTGTGTGTGACAGCAGGAAACTACACCAGACTGTGTGAGACAACACAAAACTACACCAGACTGTGTGAGACAGCACCAAACCACACTAGACTGTGTGAGACAGCACAAAACCACACTAGACTGTGTGAGACAGCACAAAACCACACTAGACTGTGTGAGACAGAACAAAAGTACACTAGAGTGTGTGAGACAGAATAAAACTACACTAGACTGTGTGAGACAGAACAAAACGACACTAGACTGTGTGGGACAGCGCAAAACCACACCAGACTGTGTGAGACAGCACAAAACTACACTAGACTGTGTGAGACAGCACAAAACTACACTAGACTGTGTGAGACAGCACAAAACCACACTAGACTGTGTGAGACAGCACAAAACCACACCAGACTGTGTGAGACTGCACAAAACCACACAAGACTGTGTGAGACAACGCAAAACTACACAAGACTGTGTGAGAGAGCACAAGACCACACTAGACTGTGTGAGACAACACAAAACCACACTAGACTGTGTGAGACAGCACAAAACTACACTAGACTGTGTGAGACAGCACAAAACTACACTAGACTGTGTGAGACAACACAAAACTACACTAGACTGTGTGAGACAGCACAAAACCACACTAGACTGTGTGAGACAGCACAAAACCACACCAGACTGTGGGAGACAGCACAAAACCACACAAGACTGTGTGAGACAACGCAAAACTACACAAGACTGTGTGAGACAGCACAAAACCACACTAGACTGTGTGAGACAACACAAAACCACACTAGACTGTGTGAGACAACACAAAACTACACAAGACTGTGTGAGAGAGCACAAAACTACACTAGACTGTGTGAGACAGCACAAGACCACACTAGACTGTGTGCGACAAAACAAAACTACACGAGACTGTGTGAGACAACACAAAACTACACTAAACTGTGTGAGAGAGCACAAGACCACACTAGACTGTGTGCGGCAAAACAAAACTACACGAGACTGTGTGAGACAACACAAAACTACACTAGACTGTGTGAGACAGCACAAAACTACACTAGACTGTGTGAGACAGCACAAAACTACACCAGACTGTGTGAGACAGCATCAAACTATACTAGACAGTGTGGAACAGCAAAAAACCACACAAGACTGTGTGAGACAGCACAAAACTACACCAGACTGTGTGAGACAACACAAAGCTACACTAGACTGTGTGACACAGCACAAGACTACACTAGACTGTGTGAGACAGCACAAAACTACACTAGACTGTGTGACACAGCACAAAACTACACCAGACTGTGTGAGACAGCACAAAACTACACTAGACTGTGTGCGACAACACAAAGCTACACTAGACTGTGTGACACAGCACAAGACTACACTAGACTGTGTGAGACAACACAACGCCACACTAGACTGTCTGAGACAGCACAAAACCACACTAGGCTGTGTGCGACATCACAAAACTACACCAGACTGTGTGAGACAGCACCAAACCACACTAGACTGTGTGAGACAGCACGAAACCACACTAGACTGTGTGAGACCTCACAAAACTACACTAGACTGTGTGAGACAGCACAAAACTACACTAGACTGTGTGAGACAGCGCAAAACTACACCAGACTGTGTGAGACAGCATCAAAATACACTAGACTGTGTGGGCAGCTTAAAAGCACACTGGACTGTGTGTGACAGCAGGAAACTACACCAGACTGTGTGAGACAACACAAAACTACACCAGACTGTGTGAGACAGCACCAAACCACACTAGACTGTGTGAGACAGCACAAAACCACACTAGACTGTGTGAGACAGCACAAAACTACACTAGACTTTGTGAGACAACTCAAAACCACACTAGACTGTGTGAGACAGCACAGAACCACACTAGACTGTGTGAGACAACGCAAAACTACACAAGACTGTGTGAGAGAGCACAAGACCACACTAGACTGTGTGAGACAGCACAAAACTACACTAGACTGTGTGAGACAGCACAAAACTACACCAGACTGTGTGAGACAGCATCAAACTATACTAGAATGTGTGGAACAGCAAAAAACCACACAAGACTGTGTGAGACAGCTCTAAAGCACACTAGACTGTGTGAGACAGCACAAAACTACACCAGACTGTGTGACACAGCACAAAACTACACCAGACTGTGTGACACAGCACATAAATACACTAGACTGTGTGCGACAACACAAAGCTACACTAGACTGTGTGACACAGCACAAGACTACACTAGACTGTGTGAGACAACACAACGCCACACTAGACTGTGTGAGACAGCACAAAACCACACTAGACTGTGTGCGACAACACAAAGCTACACTAGACTGTGTGACACAGCACAAGACTACACTAGACTGTGTGAGACAACACAACGCCACACTAGACTGTGTGAGACAGCACAAAACCACACTAGGCTGTGTGCGACATCACAAAACTACACCAGACTGTGTGAGACAGCACCAAACCACACTAGACTGTGTGAGACAGCACGAAACCACACTAGACTGTGTGAGACCTCGCAAAACTACACTAGACTGTGTGAGACAGCACAAAACTACACTAGACTGTGTGAGACAGCGCAAAACTACACCAGACTGTGTGAGACAGCATCAAAATACACTAGACTGTGTGGGACAGCTTAAAAGCACACTGGACTGTGTGTGACAGCAGGAAACTACACCAGACTGTGTGAGACAACACAAAACTACACCAGACTGTGTGAGACAGCACCAAACCACACTAGACTGTGTGAGACAGCACAAAACCACACTAGACTGTGTGAGACAGCACAAAACTACACTAGTCTTTGTGAGACAACTCAAAACCACACTAGACTGTGTGAGACAGCACAGAACTACACTAGACTGTGTGAGACAGCACAGAACTACACTAGACTGTGTGAGACAGCACAAAGCCACACTAGACTGTGTGAGACAGCACAAACCTACACTAGACTGTGTGAGACAGCATAGAACTACACTAGACGGTGTGAGACAGCACAAAACCACACTAGACTGTGTGAGACAGCACAAAACCACACCAGACAGTGTGAGACTGCACAAAACCACACTAGACTGTGTGAGAGAACACAAAACTACACAAGACTGTGTGAGAGAGCACAAGACCACACTAGACTGTGTGAGACAGCACAAAACTACACTAGACTGTGTGAGACAGCACAAAACCACTCTAGAACTTGTGAGACAGCACAAACCTACACTAGACTGTGTGAGACAGCACAGAACTACACTAGACTGTGTGAGACAGCACAAAACCACACTAGACTGTGTGAGACAGCACAAAACCACACCAGACGGTGTGAGACTGCACAAAACCACACTAGACTGTGTGAGACAACACAATACTTCACAAGACTGTGTGAGAGAGCACAAGACCACACTAGACTGTGTGAGACAGCACAAAACTACACTAGACTGTGTGAGACAGCACAAAACTACACTAGACTGTGTGAGACAGCACAAAAGTACACCAGACTGTGTGAGACAGCATCAAACTATACTAGACTGTGTGGAACAGCAAAAAACCACACAAGACTGTGTGAGACAGCTCAAAACCACACTAGACTGTGTGAGACAGCACAAAACTACACCAGACTGTGTGACACAGCACAAAACTACACCAGACTGTGTGAGACAGCACAAAACTACACTAGACTGTGTGCGACAACACAAAGCTACACTAGACTGTGTGACACAGCACAAGACTACACTAGACTGTGTGAGACAACACAACGCCACACTAGACTGTGTGAGACAGCACCAAACCACACTAGACTGTGTGCGACAGCACAAAACCACACTAGACTGTGTGAGACAGCACAAAACTACACTAGACTGTGTGAGACAGCACAAAACTACACTAGACTGTGTGAGGCAGCGCAAAACTACACCAGACTGTGTGATACAGCATCAAAATACACTAGACTGTGTGGGACAGCATTAAAGCACACTAGACTGTGTGTGACAGCAGGAAACTACACCAGACTGTGTGAGACAACGCAAAACTACACCAGACTGTGTGAGACAGCACCAAACCACACTAGACTGTGTGAGAGCACAAAACCACACTAGACTGTGTGAGACAGCACAAAACCACACTAGACTGTGTGAGATAGCACAAAACTACACCAGACTGTGTGAGACAGCATCAAACTATACTAGATTGTGTGGAACAGCAAAAAACCACACAAGACTGTGTGAGACAGCTCAAAACCACACTAGACTGTGTGAGACAGCACAAAAGTACACCAGACTGTGTGACACAGCACAAAACCACACCAGACTGTGTGACACAGCACAAAACTACACCAGACTGTGTGAGACAGCACAAAACTACACTAGACAGTGTGCGACAACACAAAGCTACACTAGACTGTGTGACACAGCACAAGACTACACTAGACTGTGTGAGACAACACAACGCCACACTAGACTGTGTGAGACTGCACAAAACCACACTAGGCTGTGTGAGACTGCACAAACCTACACTAGACTGTGTGAGACAGCACAGAACTACACTAGACTGTGTGAGACAGCACAAAACCACACTAGTCTGTGTGAGACAGCACAAAACCACACCAGACTGTGTGAGACTGCACAAAACCACACTAGACTGTGTGAGACAACGCAAAACTACACAAGACTGTGTGAGAGAGCACAAGACCACACTAGACTGTGTGAGACAGCACAAAACTATACTAGACTGTGTGGAACAGCAAAAAACCACACAAGACTGTGTGAGACAGCTCTAAAGCACACTAGACTGTGTGAGACAGCACAAAACTACACCAGACTGTGTGACACAGCACAAAACTACACCAGACTGTGTGACACAGCACATAACTACACCAGACTGTGTGAGACAGCACAAAACTACACTAGACTGTGTGCGACAACACAAAGCTACACTAGACTGTGTGCGACAACACAAAACTACACTAGACTGTGTGACACAGCACAAGACTACACTAGACTGTGTGAGACAGCACCAAACCACACTAGACTGTGTGAGACAACACAAAACTACACTAGACTGTGTGACACAGCACAAGACTACACTAGACTGTGTGAGACAGCACCAAACCACACTAGACTGTGTGAGACAACACAACGCCACACTAGACTGTGTGAGACAGCACAAAACCACACTAGGCTGTGTGAGACAGCACCAAACCACACTAGACTGTGTGAGACAACACAACGCCACACTAGACTGTGTGAGACAGCACAAAACCACACTAGGCTGTGTGCGACATCACAAAACTACACCAGACTGTGTGAGACAGCACCAAACCACACTAGACTGTGTGAGACAGCACGAAACCACACTAGACTGTGTGAGACCTCACAAAACTACACTAGACTGTGTGAGACATCACAAAACTACACTAGACTGTGTGAGACAGCGCAAAACAACACCAGACTGTGTGAGACAGCATCAAAATACACTAGACTGTGTGGGACTGCATAAAAGCACACTGGACTGTGTGTGACAGCAGGAAACTACACCAGACTGTGTGAGACAACACAAAACTACACCAGACTGTGTGAGACAGCACCAAACCACACTAGACTGTGTGAGACAGCACAAAACCACACTAGACTGTGTGAGACAGCACAAAACTACACTAGACTTTGTGAGACAACTCAAAACCACACTAGACTGTGTGAGACAGCACAAAACTACACTAGACTGTGTGAGACAGCACAGAACTACACTAGACTGTGTGAGACAGCACAAAACCACACTAGACTGTGTGAGATAGCACAAACCTACACTAGACTGTGTGAGACAGCATAGAACTACACTAGACTGTGTGAGACAGCACAAAACCACACTAGACTGTGTGAGACAGCACAAAACCACACCAGACAGTGTGAGACTGCACAAAACCACACTAGACTGTGTGAGAGAACACAAAACTACACAAGACTGTGTGAGAGAGCACAAGACCACACTAGACTGTGTGAGACAGCACAAAACTACACTAGACCTTGTGAGACAGCACAAACCTACACTAGACTGTGTGAGACAGCACAGAACTACACTAGACTGTGTGAGACAGCACAAAACCACACTAGACTGTGTGAGACAGCACAAAACCACACCAGACGGTGTGAGACTGCACAAAACCACACTATACTGTGTGAGACAACACAATACTTCACAAGACTGTGTGAGAGAGCACAAGACCACACTAGACTGTGTGAGACAGCACAAAACTACACTAGACTGTGTGAGACAGCACAAAACTACACTAGACTGTGTGAGACAGCACAAAAGTACACCAGACTGTGTGAGACAGCATCAAACTATACTAGACTGTGTGGAACAGCAAAAAACCACACAAGACTGTGTGAGACAGCTCAAAACCACACTAGACTGTGTGAGACAGCACAAAACTACACCAGACTGTGTGACACAGCACAAAACTACACCAGACTGTGTGAGACAGCACAAAACTACACTAGACTGTGTGCGACAACACAAAGCTACACTAGACTGTGTGACACAGCACAAGACTACACTAGACTGTGTGAGACAACACAACGCCACACTAGACTGTGTGAGACAGCACCAAACCACACTAGACTGTGTGCGACAGCACAGAACCACACTAGACTGTGTGAGACAGCACAAAACCACACTAGACTGTGTGAGATAGCACAAAACTACACCAGACTGTGTGAGACAGCATCAAACTATACTAGATTGTGTGGAACAGCAAAAAACCACACAAGACTGTGTGAGACAGCTCAAAACCACACTAGACTGTGTGAGACAGCACAAAACTACACCAGACTGTGTGACACAGCACAAAACCACACCAGACTGTGTGACACAGCACAAAACTACACCAGACTGTGTGAGACAGCACAAAACTACACTAGACAGTGTGCGACAACACAAAGCTACACTAGACTGTGTGACACAGCACAAGACTACACTAGACTGTGTGAGACAACACAACGCCACACTAGACTGTGTGAGACTGCACAAAACCACAATAGGCTGTGTGAGACAACACAAAACTACACCAGACTGTGTCAGACAGCACCAAACCACACTAGACTGTGTGAGACAGCACAAAACCACACTAGACTGTGTGAGACCTCACAAAACTACACTAGACTGTGTGAGACAGTTCAGAACTACACTAGACTGTGTGAGACAGCGCAGAACTACACCAGACTGTGTGAGACAGCATCAAAATACACTAGACTGTGTGGGACAGCATAAAAGCACACTAGACTGTGTGTGACAGCAGGAAACTACACCAGACTGTGTGAGACAACACAAAACTACACCAGACTGTGTGAGACAGCACCAAACCACACTAGACTGTGTGAGACAGCACAAAACTACACTAGACTTTGTGAGACAACTCAAAACCACACTGGACTGTGTGAGACAGCACAAAACTACACCAGACTGTGTGTGAAAGCACAAAACTACACCAGACTGTGTGAGACAGCATCAAACTACACTAGACTGTGTGGGACAGCATAAAACAACACTAGACTGTGTGAGACAGCAGGAAACTACACCAGACTGTGTGAGACAGAACAAAACTACACTAGACTGTGTGAGACAGCACAAAACCACACTAGACTGTGTGAGACAGCACAAACCTACACTAGACTGTGTGAGACAGCACAGAACTACACTAGACTGTGTGAGACACCACAAAACCACACTAGACTGTGTGAGATAAGCACAAAACCACACCAGACTGTGTGAGACTGCACAAAACCACACTAGACTGTGTGAGAGAACACAAAACTACACAAGACTGTGTGAGAGAGCACAAGACCACACTAGACTGTGTGAGACAGCACAAAACTACACTAGACTGTGTGAGACAGCACAAAACCACACTAGACCTTGTGAGACAGCTCAAACCTACACTAGACTGTGTGAGACAGCACGGAACTACACTAGACTGTGTGAGACAGCACAAAACCACACTAGACTGTGTGAGACAGCACAAAACCACACCAGACGGTGTGAGACTGCACAAAACCACACTAGACTGTGTGAGACAACACAATACTACACAAGACTGTGTGAGAGAGCACAAGACCACACTAGACTGTGTGAGACAGCACAAAACTACACTAGACTGTGTGAGACAGCACAAAACTACACTAGACTGTGTGAGACAGCACAAAACTACTCCAGACTGTGTGAGACAGCATCAAACTATACTAGACTGTGTGGAACAGCAAACAACCACACAAGACTGTGTGAGACAGCTCAAAACCAGACTAGACTGTGTGAGACAGCACAAAACTACACCAGACTGTGTGCCACAGCACAAAACTACACCAGACTGTGTGAGACAGCACAAAACTACACTAGACTGTGTGCGACGACACAAAGCTACACTAGACTGTGCGACACAGCACAAGACTACACTAGACTGTGTGAGACAACACAACGCCACACTAGACTGTGTGAGACAGCACAAAACCACACTAGGCTGTGTGAGACAACACAAAACTACACCAGACTGTGTGAGACAGCACCAAACCACACTAGACTGTGTGAGACAGCACAAAACCACACTAGACTGTGTGAGACCTCACAAAACTACACTAGACTGTGTGAGACAGCACAAAACTACACTAGACTGTGTGAGACAGCGCAAAACTACACCAGACTGTGTGAGACAGCATCAACATACACTAGACTGTGTGGGACAGCGTAAAAGCACACTAGACAGTGTGTGACAGCAGGAAACTACACCAGACTGTGTGAGACAACATAAAACTACACCAGACTGTGTGAGACAGCACCAAACCACACTAGACTGTGTGAGACAGCACAAAACCACACTAGACTGTGTGAGACAGCACAAAACCACACTAGACTGTGTGAGACAGCACAAAACTACACCAGACTGTGTGTGAAAGCACAAAACTACACGAGACTGTGTGAGACAGCTTCAAACTATACTAGACTGTGTGGGACAGCATAAAACAACACTAGACTGTGTGAGACAGCAGGAAACTACACCAGACTGTGTGAGACAGAACAAAACTACACTAGACTGTGTGAGACAGCACAAAACCACACTAGACTGTGTGAGACAGCACAAACCTACACTAGACTGTGTGAGACAGCACAGAACTACACTAGACTGTGTGCGACAGCACAAAACCACACTAGACTGTGTGAGACAGCACAAAACCACACCAGACTGTGTGAGACAGCACAAAACCAAACTAGACTGTGTGAGAGAACACAAAACTACACAAGACTGTGTGAGAGAGCACAAGACCACACTAGACTGTGTGAGACAGCACAAAACTACACTAGTCTGTGTGAGACAGCAGAGAACTACACTAGACTGTGTGAGACAGCACAAAACCACACTAGACTGTGTGAGACAGCACAAAACCACACCAGACGGTGTGAGACTGCACAAAACCACACTAGACTGTGTGAGACAACACAATACTACACAAGACTGTGTCAGGGAGCACAAGACCACACTAGACTGTGTGAGACAGCACAAAACTGCACTAGACTGTGTGAGACAGCACAAAACCACACTAGGCTGTGTAAGACAACACAAAACTAAACCAGACTGTGTGAGACAGCACCAAACCACACTAGACTGTGTGAGACAGCACAAAACCACACTAGACTGTGTGAGACAGCACAAAACTACACTAGACTGTGTGAGACAGCGCAAAACTACACCAGACTGTGTGAGACAGCATCAAAATTCACTAGACTGTGTGGGACAGCATATAGGCACACTAGACTGTGTGTGACAGCAGGAAACTACACCAGACTGTGTGAGACAACACAAAACTACACCAGACTGTGTGAGACAGCACCAAACCACACTAGACTGTGTGCGACAGCACAAAACCACACTAGACAGTGTGAGACAGCACAAAACCACACTAGACTGTGTGAGACAGCACAAAACTACACCAGACTTTGTGAGACAACACAAAACCACACTAGACTGTGTGAGACAGCACAACACTACACCAGACTGTGTGTGAAAGCACAAAACTACACCAGACTGTGTGAGACAGCATCAAACTACACTAGACTGTGAGGGACAGCATAAAACCACACTAGACTGTGTGAGACAACAGGAAACTACACCAGACGGTGTGAGACAGCACAAAACTACACCAGACTGTGTGAGACAGCACAGAACTACACTAGACTGTGTGAGACAGCACAAAACCACACTAGACTGTGTGAGACAGCACAACACCACACCAGACTGTGTGAGACTGCACAAAACCACACTAGACTGTGTGAGAGAACACAAAACTACACATGACTGTGTGAGAGAGCACAAGACCACACTAGACTGTGTGAGACAGCACAAAACTACACTAGACTGTGTGAGACAGCACAGAACTACACTAGACTGTGTGAGACAGCACAAAACCACACTAGACTGTGTGAGACAGCACAAAACCACACCAGACGGTGTGAGACTGCACAAAACCACACTAGACTGTGTGAGACAACACAATACTACACAAGACTGTGTGAGGGAGCACAAGACCACACTAGACTGTGTGAGACAGCACAAAACTGCACTAGACTGTGTGAGACAGCACAAAACCACACTAGGCTGTGTGAGACAACACAAAACTACACCAGACTGTGTGAGACAGCACCAAACCACACTAGACTGTGTGAGACAGCACAAAACCACACTAGACTGTGTGAGACAGCACAAAACTACACCAGACTGTGTGACACAGCACAAAACTACACCAGACTGTGTGAGACAGCACAAAACTACACTAGACTGTGTGCGACAACACAAAGCTACACTAGACTGTGTGACACAGCACAAGACTACACTAGACTGTGTGAGACAACACAACGCCACACTAGACTGTGTGAGACAGCACAAAACCACACTAGGCTGTGTGAGACAACACAAAACTACACCAGACTGTGTGAGACAGCACCAAACCACACTAGACTGTGTGAGACAGCACAAAACCACACTAGACTGTGTGAGAACTCACAAAACTACACTAGACTGTGTGAGACAGCACAAAACTACACTAGACTGTGTGAGACAGCGCAAAACTACACCAGACTGTGTGAGACAGCATCAACATACACTAGACTGTGTGGGACAGCGTAAAAGCACACTAGACTGTGTGTGACAGCAGGAAACTACACCAGACTTTGTGAGACAACATAAAACTACACCAGACTGTGTGAGACAGCACCAAACCACACTAGACTGTGTGAGACAGCACAAAACCACACTAGACTGTGTGAGACAGCACAACACCACACTAGACTGTGTGAGACAGCACAAAACTACACCAGACTGTGTGTGAAAGCACAAAACTACACGAGACTGTGTGAGACAGCTTCAAACTATACTAGACTGTGGGACAGCACAAAACCACACTAGACTGTGTGAGACAGCACAAAACCACACCAGACTGTGTGAGACTGCACAAAACCACACTAGACTGTGTGAGAGAACACAAAACTACACAAGACTGTGTGAGAGAGCACAAGACCACACTAGACTTTGTGAGACAGCACAAAACTACACTAGCCTGTGTGAGACAGCACAGAACTACACTAGACTGTGTGAGACAGCACAAAACCACACTAGACTGTGTGAGACAGCACAAAACCACACCAGACGGTGTGAGACTGCACAAAACCACACTAGACTGTGTGAGACAACACAATACTACACAAGACTGTGTGAGGGAGCACAAGACCACACTAGACTGTGTGAGACAGCACAAAACTGCACTAGACTGTGTGAGACAGCACAAAACCACACCAGGCTGTGTGAGACAACACAAAACTACACCAGACTGTGTGAGATAAGCACAAAACCACACCAGACTGTGTGAGACTGCACAAAACCACACTAGACTGTGTGAGAGAACACAAAACTACACAAGACTGTGTGAGAGAGCACAAGACCACACTAGACTGTGTGAGACAGCACAAAACTACACTAGACTGTGTGAGACAGCACAAAACCACACTAGACCTTGTGAGACAGCTCAAACCTACACTAGACTGTGTGAGACAGCACGGAACTACACTAGACTGTGTGAGACAGCACAAAACCACACTAGACTGTGTGAGACAGCACAAAACCACACCAGACGGTGTGAGACTGCACAAAACCACACTAGACTGTGTGAGACAACACAATACTACACAAGACTGTGTGAGAGAGCACAAGACCACACTAGACTGTGTGAGACAGCACAAAACTACACTAGACTGTGTGAGACAGCACAAAACTACACTAGACTGTGTGAGACAGCACAAAACTACTCCAGACTGTGTGAGACAGCATCAAACTATACTAGACTGTGTGGAACAGCAAACAACCACACAAGACTGTGTGAGACAGCTCAAAACCAGACTAGACTGTGTGAGACAGCACAAAACTACACCAGACTGTGTGCCACAGCACAAAACTACACCAGACTGTGTGAGACAGCACAAAACTACACTAGACTGTGTGCGACAACACAAAGCTACACCAGACTGTGCGACACAGCACAAGACTACACTAGACTGTGTGAGACAACACAACGCCACACTAGACTGTGTGAGACAGCACAAAACCACACTAGGCTGTGTGAGACAACACAAAACTACACCAGACTGTGTGAGACAGCACCAAACCACACTAGACTGTGTGAGACAGCACAAAACCACACTAGACTGTGTGAGACCTCACAAAACTACACTAGACTGTGTGAGACAGCACAAAACTACACTAGACTGTGTGAGACAGCGCAAAACTACACCAGACTGTGTGAGACAGCATCAACATACACTAGACTGTGTGGGACAGCGTAAAAGCACACTAGACTGTGTGTGACAGCAGGAAACTACACCAGACTGTGTGAGACAACATAAAACTACACCAGACTGTGTGAGACAGCACCAAACCACACTAGACTGTGTGAGACAGCACAAAACCACACTAGACTGTGTGAGACAGCACAAAACCACACTAGACTGTGTGAGACAGCACAAAACTACACCAGACTGTGTGTGAAAGCACAAAACTACACGAGACTGTGTGAGACAGCTTCAAACTATACTAGACTGTGTGGGACAGCATAAAACAACACTAGACTGTGTGAGACAGCAGGAAACTACACCAGACTGTGTGAGACAGAACAAAACTACACTAGACTGTGTGAGACAGCACAAAACCACACTAGACTGTGTGAGACAGCACAAACCTACACTAGACTGTGTGAGACAGCACAGAACTACACTAGACTGTGTGCGACAGCACAAAACCACACTAGACTGTGTGAGACAGCACAAAACCACACCAGACTGTGTGAGACAGCACAAAACCACACTAGACTGTGTGAGAGAACACAAAACTACACAAGACTGTGTGAGAGAGCACAAGACCACACTAGACTGTGTGAGACAGCACAAAACTACACTAGTCTGTGTGAGACAGCAGAGAACTACACTAGACTGTGTGAGACAGCACAAAACCACACTAGACTGTGTGAGACAGCACAAAACCACACCAGACGGTGTGAGACTGCACAAAACCACACTAGACTGTGTGAGACAACACAATACTACACAAGACTGTGTGAGGGAGCACAAGACCACACTAGACTGTGTGAGACAGCACAAAACTGCACTAGACTGTGTGAGACAGCACAAAACCACACTAGGCTGTGTAAGACAACACAAAACTAAACCAGACTGTGTGAGACAGCACAAAACTACACTAGACTGTGTGAGACAGCGCAAAACTACACCAGACTGTGTGAGACAGCATCAACATACACTAGACTGTGTGGGACAGCGTAAAAGCACACTAGACTGTGTGTGACAGCAGGAAACTACACCAGACTGTGTGAGACAACATAAAACTACACCAGACTGTGTGAGACAGCACCAAACCACACTAGACTGTGTGAGACAGCACAAAACCACACTAGACTGTGTGAGACAGCACAAAACCACACTAGACTGTGTGAGACAGCACAAAACTACACCAGACTGTGTGTGAAAGCACAAAACTACACGAGACTGTGTGAGACAGCTTCAAACTATACTAGACTGTGTGGGACAGCATAAAACAACACTAGACTGTGTGAGACAGCAGGAAACTACACCAGACTGTGTGAGACAGAACAAAACTACACTAGACTGTGTGAGACAGCACAAAACCACACTAGACTGTGTGAGACAGCACAAACCTACACTAGACTGTGTGAGACAGCACAGAACTACACTAGACTGTGTGCGACAGCACAAAACCACACTAGACTGTGTGAGACAGCACAAAACCACACCAGACTGTGTGAGACAGCACAAAACCACACTAGACTGTGTGAGAGAACACAAAACTACACAAGACTGTGTGAGAGAGCACAAGACCACACTAGACTGTGTGAGACAGCACAAAACTACACTAGTCTGTGTGAGACAGCAGAGAACTACACTAGACTGTGTGAGACAGCACAAAACCACACTAGACTGTGTGAGACAGCACAAAACCACACCAGACGGTGTGAGACTGCACAAAACCACACTAGACTGTGTGAGACAACACAATACTACACAAGACTGTGTGAGGGAGCACAAGACCACACTAGACTGTGTGAGACAGCACAAAACTGCACTAGACTGTGTGAGACAGCACAAAACCACACTAGGCTGTGTAAGACAACACAAAACTAAACCAGACTGTGTGAGACAGCACCAAACCACACTAGACTGTGTGAGACAGCACAAAACAACACTAGACTGTGTGAGACAGCACAAAACTACACTAGACTGTGTGAGACAGCGCAAAACTACACCAGACTGTGTGAGACAGCATCAAAATTCACTAGACTGTGTGGGACAGCATATAGGCACACTAGACTGTGTGTGACAGCAGGAAACTACACCAGACTGTGTGAGACAACACAAAACTACACCAGACTGTGTGAGACAGCACCAAACCACACTAGACTGTGTGCGACAGCACAAAACCACACTAGACAGTGTGAGACAGCACAAAACCACACTAGACTGTGTGAGACAGCACAAAACTACACCAGACTTTGTGAGACAACACAAAACCACACTAGACTGTGTGAGACAGCACAACACTACACCAGACTGTGTGTGAAAGCACAAAACTACACCAGACTGTGTGAGACAGCATCAAACTACACTAGACTGTGTGGGACAGCATAAAACCACACTAGACTGTGTGAGACAACAGGAAACTACACCAGACGGTGTGAGACAGCACAAAACTACACCAGACTGTGTGAGACAGCACAGAACTACACTAGACTGTGTGAGACAGCACAAAACCACACTAGACTGTGTGAGACAGCACAACACCACACCAGACTGTGTGAGACTGCACAAAACCACACTAGACTGTGTGAGAGAACACAAAACTACACAAGACTGTGTGAGAGAGCACAAGACCACACTAGACTGTGTGAGACAGCACAAAACTACACTAGACTGTGTGAGACAGCACAGAACTACACTAGACTGTGTGAGACAGCGCAAAACCACACTAGACTGTGTGAGACAGCACAAAACCACACCAGACGGTGTGAGACTGCACAAAACCACACTAGACTGTGTGAGACAACACAATACTACACAAGACTGTGTGAGGGAGCACAAGACCACACTAGACTGTGTGAGACAGCACAAAACTGCACTAGACTGTGTGAGACAGCACAAAACCACACTAGGCTGTGTGAGACAACACAAAACTACACCAGACTGTGTGAGACAGCACCAAACCACACTAGACTGTGTGAGACAGCACAAAACCACACTAGACTGTGTGAGACAGCACAAAACTACACCAGACTGTGTGACACAGCACAAAACTACACCAGACTGTGTGAGACAGCACAAAACTACACTAGACTGTGTGCGACAACACAAAGCTACACTAGACAGTGTGACACAGCACAAGACTACACTAGACTGTGTGAGACAACACAACGCCACACTAGACTGTGTGAGACAGCACAAAACCACACTAGGCTGTGTGAGACAACACAAAACTACACCAGACTGTGTGAGACATCACAAAACTACACTAGACTGTGTGAGACAACACAAAACTACACTAGACTGTGTGAGACAGCACAAAACCACACTAGACTGTGTGAGACCTCACAAAACTACACTAGACTGTGTGAGACAGCACAAAACTACACTAGACTGTGTGAGACCTCACAAAACTACACTAGACTGTGTGAGACAGCACAAAACTACACTAGACTGTGTGAGACCTCACAAAACTACACTAGACTGTGTGAGACAGCACCAAACCACACTAGACTGTGTGAGACAGCACAAAACCACACTAGACTGTGTGAGACAGCACAAAACTACACCAGACTGTGTGACACAGCACAAAACTACACCAGACTGTGTGAGACAGCACAAAACTACACTAGACTGTGTGCGACAACACAAAGCTACACTAGACAGTGTGACACAGCACAAGACTACACTAGACTGTGTGAGACAACACAACGCCACACTAGACTGTGTGAGACAGCACAAAACCACACTAGGCTGTGTGAGACAACACAAAACTACACCAGACTGTGTGAGACATCACAAAACTACACTAGACTGTGTGAGACAACACAAAACTACACTAGACTGTGTGAGACAGCACAAAACCACACTAGACTGTGTGAGACCTCACAAAACTACACTAGACTGTGTGAGACAGCACAAAACTACACTAGACTGTGTGAGACAGCGCAAAACTACACCAGACTGTGTGAGACAGCATCAACATACACTAGACTGTGTGGGACAGCGTAAAAGCACACTAGACTGTGTGTGACAGCAGGAAACTACACCAGACTGTGTGAGACAACATAAAACTACACCAGACTGTGTGAGACAGCACCAAACCACACTAGACTGTGTGAGACAGCACCAAACCACACTAGACTGTGTGAGACAGCACAAAACCAGACTAGACTGTGTGCGACAGCACAAAACTACACTAGACTGTGTGAGACAGCACAAAACTACACTAGACTGTGTGAGACAACACAAAACTACACTAGACTGTGTGAGACAGCACCAAACTACACTAGACTGTGTGAGACAGCGCAAAACTACACTAGACTGTGTGACACAGCACAAAACTACACCAGACTGTGTGAGACAGCACAAAACCACACTAGACTGTGTGAGACCTCACAAAACTACACTAGACTGTGTGAGACAGCACAAAACTACACTAGACTGTGTGAGACAGCGCAAAACTACACCAGACTGTGTGAGACAGCATCAACATACACTAGACTGTGTGGGACAGCGTAAAAGCACACTAGACTGTGTGTGACAGCAGGAAACTACACCAGACTGTGTGAGACAACATAAAACTACACCAGACTGTGTGAGACAGCACCAAACCACACTAGACTGTGTGAGACAGCACAAAACCACACTAGACTGTGTGAGACAGCACAACACCACACTAGACTGTGTGAGACAGCACAAAACTACACCAGACTGTGTGTGAAAGCACAAAACTACACGAGACTGTGTGAGACAGCTTCAAACTATACTAGACTGTGGGACAGCACAAAACCACACTAGACTGTGTGAGACAGCACAAAACCACACCAGACTGTGTGAGACTGCACAAAACCACACTAGACTGTGTGAGAGAACACAAAACTACACAAGACTGTGTGAGAGAGCACAAGACCACACTAGACTTTGTGAGACAGCACAAAACTACACTAGCCTGTGTGAGACAGCACAGAACTACACTAGACTGTGTGAGACAGCACAAAACCACACTAGACTGTGTGAGACAGCACAAAACCACACCAGACGGTGTGAGACTGCACAAAACCACACTAGACTGTGTGAGACAACACAATACTACACAAGACTGTGTGAGGGAGCACAAGACCACACTAGACTGTGTGAGACAGCACAAAACTGCACTAGACTGTGTGAGACAGCACAAAACCACACTAGGCTGTGTGAGACAACACAAAACTACACCAGACTGTGTGAGACATCACAAAACTACACTAGACTGTGTGAGACAACACAAAACTACACTAGACTGTGTGAGACAGCACAAAACCACACTAGACTGTGTGAGACCTCACAAAACTACACTAGACTGTGTGAGACAGCACAAAACTACACTAGACTGTGTGAGACAGCGCAAAACTACACCAGACTGTGTGAGACAGCATCAACATACACTAGACTGTGTGGGACAGCGTAAAAGCACACTAGACTGTGTGTGACAGCAGGAAACTACACCAGACTGTGTGAGACAACATAAAACTACACCAGACTGTGTGGGACAGCACCAAACCACACTAGACTGTGTGAGACAGCACCAAACCACACTAGACTGTGTGAGACAGCACAAAACCAGACTAGACTGTGTGCGACAGCACAAAACTACACTAGACTGTGTGAGACAGCACAAAACTACACTAGACTGTGTGAGACAACACAAAACTACACTAGACTGTGTGAGACAGCACCAAACTACACTAGACTGTGTGAGACAGCGCAAAACGACACTAGACTGTGTGACACAGCACAAAACTACACCAGACTGTGTGAGACAGCACAAAACCACACTAGACTGTGTGAGACCTCACAAAACTACACTAGACTGTGTGAGACAGCACAAAACTACACTAGACTGTGTGAGACAGCGCAAAACTACACCAGACTGTGTGAGACAGCATCAACATACACTAGACTGTGTGGGACAGCGTAAAAGCACACTAGACTGTGTGTGACAGCAGGAAACTACACCAGACTGTGTGAGACAACATAAAACTACACCAGACTGTGTGAGACAGCACCAAACCACACTAGACTGTGTGAGACAGCACAAAACCACACTAGACTGTGTGAGACAGCACAACACCACACTAGACTGTGTGAGACAGCACAAAACTACACCAGACTGTGTGTGAAAGCACAAAACTACACGAGACTGTGTGAGACAGCTTCAAACTATACTAGACTGTGGGACAGCACAAAACCACACTAGACTGTGTGAGACAGCACAAAACCACACCAGACTGTGTGAGACTGCACAAAACCACACTAGACTGTGTGAGAGAACACAAAACTACACAAGACTGTGTGAGAGAGCACAAGACCACACTAGACTTTGTGAGACAGCACAAAACTACACTAGCCTGTGTGAGACAGCACAGAACTACACTAGACTGTGTGAGACAGCACAAAACCACACTAGACTGTGTGAGACAGCACAAAACCACACCAGACGGTGTGAGACTGCACAAAACCACACTAGACTGTGTGAGACAACACAATACTACACAAGACTGTGTGAGGGAGCACAAGACCACACTAGACTGTGTGAGACAGCACAAAACTGCACTAGACTGTGTGAGACAGCACAAAACCACACTAGGCTGTGTGAGACAACACAAAACTACACCAGACTGTGTGAGACAGCACCAAACCACACTAGACTGTGTGAGACAGCACAAAACCACACTAGACTGTGTGAGACAGCACAAAACTACACTAGACTGTGTGAGACAGCACAAAACTACACTAGACTGTGTGAGACAGCGCAAAACTACACCAGACTGTGTGAGACAGCATCAAAATTCACTAGACTGTGTGGGACAGCATAAAGGCACACTAGACTGTGTGTGACAGCAGGAAACTACACCAGGCTGTGTGAGAGAACTCAAAACTACACCAGACTGTGTGAGACAGCACCAAACCACACTAGACTGTGTGAGACAGCACAAAACCACACTAGACTGTGTGAGACAGCACAAAACCACACTAGACTGTGTGAGACAGCACAAAACTACACTAGACTTTGTGAGACAACACAAAACCACACTAGACTGTGTGAGACAGCACAACACTACACCAGACTGTGTGTGAAAGCACAAAACTACACCAGACTGTGTGAGACAGCATCAAAGTACACTAGACTGTGTGGGACAGCATAAAACCACACTAGACTGTGTGAAACAGCAGGAAACTACACCAGACGGTGTGAGACAGCACAAAACTACACCAGACTGTGTGAGACAGCACAGAACTACACTAGACTGTGTGAGACAGCACAAAACCACACTAGACTGTGTGAGACAGCACAAAACCACACCAGACTGTGTGAGACTGCAGAAAACCACACTTGACTGTGTGAGAGAACACAAAACTACACAAGACTGTGTGAGAGAGCACAAGACCACACTAGACTGTGTGAGACAGCACAAAACTACACTAGACTGTGTGAGACAGCACAGAACTACACTAGACTGTGTGAGACAGCACAAAACCACACTAGACTGTGTGAGACAGCACAAAACCACACCAGACGGTGTGAGACTGCACAAAACCACACTAGACTGTGTGAGACAAGACAATACTACACAAGACTGTGTGAGGGAGCACAAGACCACACTAGACTGTGTGAGACAGCACAAAACTGCACTAGACTGTGTGAGACAGCACAAAACCACACTAGGCTGTGTGTGACAACACAAAACTACACCAGACTGTGTGAGACAGCACCAAACCACACTAGACTGTCTGAGACAGCACAAAACCACACTAGACTCTGTGAGACAGCACGAAACTACACTAGACTGTGTGAGAAAGCAAAAAACTACACTAGACTGTGTGAGACAGCGCAAAACTACACCAGACTGTGTGAGACAGCATCAAAATTCACTAGACTGTGTGGGACAGCATAAAGGCACACTAGACTGTGTGTGACAGCGGGAAACTACACCAGACTGTGTGAGACAACACAAAACTACACCAGACTGTGTGAGACAGCACCAAACCACACTAGACTGTGTGAGACAGCACAAAACCACACTAGACTGCGTGAGACAGCACAAAACTACACTAGACTTTGTGAGACAGCACAAAACCACACTAGACTGTGTGAGACAGCACAAAACTACACCAGACTGTGTGTGAAAGCACAAAACTACACCAGACTGTGTGAGACAGCATCAAACTACACTAGACTATGTGGGACAGCATAAAACCACACTAGACTGTGTGAGACAGCACCAAACCACACTAGACTGTGTGAGACAACACAAAACTACACTAGACTGTGTGACACAGCACAAGACTACACTAGACTGTGTGAGACAGCACCAAACCACACTAGACTGTGTGAGACAACACAACGCCACACTAGACTGTGTGAGACAGCACAAAACCACACTAGGCTGTGTGAGACAGCACCAAACCACACTAGACTGTGTGAGACAACACAACGCCACACTAGACTGTGTGAGACAGCACAAAACCACACTAGGCTGTGTGAGACAGCACAAAACCACACTAGACTGTGTGAGACAGCACAAAACCACACTAGACTGTGTGAGACAGCACAAAACTACACTAGACTGTGTGAGACAGCACAAAACTACACTAGACTGTGTGAGACAGCGCAAAACTACACCAGACTGTGTGAGACAGCATCAAAATTCACTAGACTGTGTGGGACAGCATAAAGGCACACTAGACTGTGTGTGACAGCAGGAAACTACACCAGGCTGTGTGAGAGAACACAAAACTACACCAGACTGTGTGAGACAGCACCAAACCACACTAGACTGTGTGAGACAGCACAAAACCACACTAGACTGTGTGAGACAGCACAAAACCACACTAGACTGTGTGAGACAGCACAAAACTACACTAGACTTTGTGAGACAACACAAAACCACACTAGACTGTGTGAGACAGCACAACACTACACCAGACTGTGTGTGAAAGCACAAAACTACACCAGACTGTGTGAGACAGCATCAAAGTACACTAGACTGTGTGGGACAGCATAAAACCACACTAGACTGTGTGAGACAGCAGGAAACTACACCAGACGGTGTGAGACAGCACAAAACTACACCAGACTGTGTGAGACAGCACAGAACTACACTAGACTGTGTGAGACAGCACAAAACCACACTAGACTGTGTGAGACAGCACAAAACCACACCAGACTGTGTGAGACTGCAGAAAACCACACTTGACTGTGTGAGAGAACACAAAACTACACAAGACTGTGTGAGAGAGCACAAGACCACACTAGACTGTGTGAGACAGCACAAAACTACACTAGACTGTGTGAGACAGCACAGAACTACACTAGACTGTGTGAGACAGCACAAAACCACACTAGACTGTGTGAGACAGCACAAAACCACACCAGACGGTGTGAGACTGCACAAAACCACACTAGACTGTGTGAGACAACACAATACTACACAAGACTGTGTGAGGGAGCACAAGACCACACTAGACTGTGTGAGACAGCACAAAACTGCACTAGACTGTGTGAGACAGCACAAAACCACACTAGGCTGTGTGAGACAGCACCAAACCACACTAGACTGTGTGAGACAACACAACGCCACACTAGACTGTGTGAGACAACACAAAACTACACCAGACTGTGTGAGACAGCACCAAACCACACTAGACTGTGTGAGACAGCACAAAACCACACTAGACTGTGTGAGACAGCACAAAACTACACTAGACTGTGTGAGACAGCACAAAACTACACTAGACTGTGTGAGACAGCGCAAAACTACACCAGACTGTGTGAGACAGCATCAAAATTCACTAGACTGTGTGGGACAGCATAAAGGCACACTAGACTGTGTGTGACAGCAGGAAACTACACCAGGCTGTGTGAGAGAACACAAAACTACACCAGACTGTGTGAGACAGCACCAAACCACACTAGACTGTGTGAGACAGCACAAAACCACACTAGACTGTGTGAGACAGCACAAAACCACACTAGACTGTGTGAGACAGCACAAAACTACACTAGACTTTGTGAGACAACACAAAACCACACTAGACTGTGTGAGACAGCACAACACTACACCAGACTGTGTGTGAAAGCACAAAACTACACCAGACTGTGTGAGACAGCATCAAAGTACACTAGACTGTGTGGGACAGCATAAAACCACACTAGACTGTGTGAGACAGCAGGAAACTACACCAGACGGTGTGAGACAGCACAAAACTACACCAGACTGTGTGAGACAGCACAGAACTACACTAGACTGTGTGAGACAGCACAAAACCACACTAGACTGTGTGAGACAGCACAAAACCACACCAGACTGTGTGAGACTGCAGAAAACCACACTTGACTGTGTGAGAGAACACAAAACTACACAAGACTGTGTGAGAGAGCACAAGACCACACTAGACTGTGTGAGACAGCACAAAACTACACTAGACTGTGTGAGACAGCACAGAACTACACTAGACTGTGTGAGACAGCACAAAACCACACTAGACTGTGTGAGACAGCACAAAACCACACCAGACGGTGTGAGACTGCACAAAACCACACTAGACTGTGTGAGACAACACAATACTACACAAGACTGTGTGAGGGAGCACAAGACCACACTAGACTGTGTGAGACAGCACAAAACTGCACTAGACTGTGTGAGACAGCACAAAACCACACTAGGCTGTGTGTGACAACACAAAACTACACCAGACTGTGTGAGACAGCACCAAACCACACTAGACTGTCTGAGACAGCACAAAACCACACTAGACTCTGTGAGACAGCACGAAACTACACTAGACTGTGTGAGAAAGCAAAAAACTACACTAGACTGTGTGAGACAGCGCAAAACTACACCAGACTGTGTGAGACAGCATCAAAATTCACTAGACTGTGTGGGACAGCATAAAGGCACACTAGACTGTGTGTGACAGCGGGAAACTACACCAGACTGTGTGAGACAACACAAAACTACACCAGACTGTGTGAGACAGCACCAAACCACACTAGACTGTGTGAGACAGCACAAAACCACACTAGACTGCGTGAGACAGCACAAAACTACACTAGACTTTGTGAGACAGCACAAAACCACACTAGACTGTGTGAGACAGCACAAAACTACACCAGACTGTGTGTGAAAGCACAAAACTACACCAGACTGTGTGAGACAGCATCAAACTACACTAGACTATGTGGGACAGCATAAAACCACACTAGACTGTGTGAGACAGCACCAAACCACACTAGACTGTGTGAGACAACACAAAACTACACTAGACTGTGTGACACAGCACAAGACTACACTAGACTGTGTGAGACAGCACCAAACCACACTAGACTGTGTGAGACAACACAACGCCACACTAGACTGTGTGAGACAGCACAAAACCACACTAGGCTGTGTGAGACAGCACCAAACCACACTAGACTGTGTGAGACAACACAACGCCACACTAGACTGTGTGAGACAGCACAAAACCACACTAGGCTGTGTGCGACATCACAAAACTACACCAGACTGTGTGAGACAGCACCAAACCACACTAGACTGTGTGCGACAGCACGAAACCACACTAGACTGTGTGAGACCTCACCAAACTACACTAGACTGTGTGAGACATCACAAAACTACACTAGACTGTGTGAGACAGCGCAAAACAACACCAGACTGTGTGAGACAGCATCAAAATACACTAGACTGTGTGGGACTGCATAAAAGCACACTGGACTGTGTGTGACAGCAGGAAACTACACCAGACTGTGTGAGACAACACAAAACTACACCAGACTGTGTGAGACAGCACCAAACCACACTAGACTGTGTGAGACAGCACAAAACCACACTAGACTGTGTGAGACAGCACAAAACTACACTAGACTTTGTGAGACAACTCAAAACCACACTAGACTGTGTGAGACAGCACAAAACTACACTAGACTGTGTGAGACAGCACAGAACTACACTAGACTGTGTGAGACAGCACAAAACCACACTAGACTGTGTGAGACAGCACAAACCTACACTAGACTGTGTGACAGCATAGAACTACACTAGACTGTGTGAGACAGCACAAAACCACACTAGACTGTGTGAGACAGCACAAAACCACACCAGACAGTGTGAGACTGCACAAAACCACACTAGACTGTGTGAGAGAACACAAAACTACACAAGACTGTGTGAGAGAGCACAAGACCACACTAGACTGTGTGAGACAGCACAAAACTACACTAGACCTTGTGAGACAGCACAAACCTACACTAGACTGTGTGAGACAGCACAGAACTACACTAGACTGTGTGAGACAGCACAAAACCACACTAGACTGTGTGAGACAGCACAAAACCACACCAGACGGTGTGAGACTGCACAAAACCACACTATACTGTGTGAGACAACACAATACTTCACAAGACTGTGTGAGAGAGCACAAGACCACACTAGACTGTGTGAGACAGCACAAAACTACACTAGACTGTGTGATACAGCACAAAACTACACTAGACTGTGTGAGACAGCACAAAAGTACACCAGACTGTGTGAGACAGCATCAAACTATACTAGACTGTGTGGAACAGCAAAAAACCACACAAGACTGTGTGAGACAGCTCAAAACCACACTAGACTGTGTGCGACAGCACAAAACTACACCAGACTGTGTGACACAGCACAAAACTACACCAGACTGTGTGAGACAGCACAAAACTACACTAGACTGTGTGCGACAACACAAAGCTACACTAGACTGTGTGACACAGCACAAGACTACACTAGACTGTGTGAGACAACACAACGCCACACTAGACTGTGTGAGACAGCACCAAACCACACTAGACTGTGTGCGACAGCACAAAACCACACTAGACTGTGTGAGACAGCACAAAACTACACTAGACTGTGTGAGACAGCACAAAACTACACTAGACTGTGTGAGACAGCGCAAAACTACACCAGACTGTGTGAGACAGCATCAAAATACACTAGACTGTGTGGGACAGCATTAAAGCACACTAGACTGTGTGCGACAGCAGGAAACTACACCAGACTGTGTGAGACAACGCAAAACTACACCAGACTGTGTGAGACAGCACCAAACAACACTAGACTGTGTGAGAGCACAAAACCACACTAGACTGTGTGAGACAGCACAAAACCACACTAGACTGTGTGAGATAGCACAAAACTACACCAGACTGTGTGAGACAGCATCAAACTATACTAGATTGTGTGGAACAGCAAAAAACCACACAAGACTGTGTGAGACAGCTCAAAACCACACTAGACTGTGTGAGACAGCACAAAAGTACACCAGACTGTGTGACACAGCACAAAACCACACCAGACTGTGTGACACAGCACAAAACTACACCAGACTGTGTGAGACAGCACAAAACTACACTAGACAGTGTGCGACAACACAAAGCTACACTAGACTGTGTGACACAGCACAAGACTACACTAGACTGTGTGAGACAACACAACGCCACACTAGACTGTGTGAGACTGCACAAAACCACACTAGGCTGTGTGAGACAACACAAAACTACACCAGACTGTGTCAGACAGCACCAAACCACACTAGACTGTGTGAGACAGCACAAAACCACACTAGACTGTGTGAGACCTCACAAAACTACACTAGACTGTGTGAGACAGTTCAGAACTACACTAGACTGTGTGAGACAGCGCAGAACTACACCAGACTGTGTGAGACAGCATCAAAATACACTAGACTGTGTGGGACAGCATAAAAGCACACTAGACTGTGTGTGACAGCAGGAAACTACACCAGACTGTGTGAGACAACACAAAACTACACCAGACTGTGTGAGACAGCACCAAACCACACTAGACTGTGTGAGACAGTACAAAACCACACTAGACTGTGTGAGACAGCACAAAACCACACTAGACTGTGTGAGACAGCACAAAACTACACTAGACTTTGTGAGACAACTCAAAACCACACTGGACTGTGTGAGACAGCACAAAACTACACCAGACTGTGTGTGAAAGCACAAAACTACACCAGACTGTGTGAGACAGCATCAAACTACACTAGACTGTGTGGGACAGCATAAAACAACACTAGACTGTGTGAGACAGCAGGAAACTACACCAGACTGTGTGAGACAGAACAAAACTACACTAGACTGTGTGAGTCAGCACAAAACCACACTAGACTGTGTGAGACAGCACAAACCTACACTAGACTGTGTGAGACAGCACGGAACTACACTAGACTGTGTGAGACACCACAAAACCACACTAGACTGTGTGAGATAAGCACAAAACCACACCAGACTGTGTGAGACTGCACAAAACCACACTAGACTGTGTGAGAGAACACAAAACTACACAAGACTGTGTGAGAGAGCACAAGACCACACTAGACTGTGTGAGACAGCACAAAACTACACTAGACTGTGTGAGACAGCACAAAACCACACTAGACCTTGTGAGACAGCTCAAACCTACACTAGACTGTGTGAGACAGCACGGAACTACACTAGACTGTGTGAGACAGCACAAAACCACACTAGACTGTGTGAGACAGCACAAAACCACACCAGACGGTGTGAGACTGCACAAAACCACACTAGACTGTGTGAGACAACACAATACTACACAAGACTGTGTGAGAGAGCACAAGACCACACTAGACTGTGTGAGACAGCACAAAACTACACTAGACTGTGTGAGACAGCACAAAACTACACTAGACTGTGTGAGACAGCACAAAACTACTCCAGAATGTGTGAGACGACAGCATCAAACTATACTAGACTGTGTGGAACAGCAAACAACCACACAAGACTGTGTGAGACAGCTCAAAACCAGACTAGACTGTGTGAGACAGCACAAAACTACACTAGACTGTGTGCGACAACACAAAGCTACACTAGACTGTGCGACACAGCACAAGACTACACTAGACTGTGTGAGACAACACAACGCCACACTAGACTGTGTGAGACAGCACAAAACCACACTAGGCTGTGTGAGACAACACAAAACTACACCAGACTGTGTGAGACAGCACCAAACCACACTAGACTGTGTGAGACAGCACAAAACCACACTAGACTGTGTGAGACCTCACAAAACTACACTAGACTGTGTGAGACAGCACAAAACTACACTAGACTGTGTGAGACAGCGCAAAACTACACCAGACTGTGTGAGACAGCATCAACATACACTAGACTGTGTGGGACAGCGTAAAAGCACACTAGACTGTGTGTGACAGCAGGAAACTACACCAGACTGTGTGAGACAACATAAAACTACACCAGACTGTGTGAGACAGCACCAAACCACACTAGACTGTGTGAGACAGCACAAAACCACACTAGACTGTGTGAGACAGCACAAAACCACACTAGACTGTGTGAGACAGCACAAAACTACACCAGACTGTGTGTGAAAGCACAAAACTACACGAGACTGTGTGAGAGAGCTTCAAACTATACTAGACTGTGTGGGACAGCATAAAACAACACTAGACTGTGTGAGACAGCAGAAAACTACACCAGACTGTGTGAGACAGAACAAAACTACACTAGACTGTGTGAGACAGCACAAAACCACACTAGACTGTGTGAGACAGCACAAACCTACACTAGACTGTGTGAGACAGCACAGAACTACACTAGACTGTGTGCGACAGCACAAAACCACACTAGACTGTGTGAGACAGCACAAAACCACACCAGACTGTGTGAGACAGCACAAAACCACACTAGACTGTGTGAGAGAACACAAAACAACACAAGACTGTGTGAGAGAGCACAAGACCACACTAGACTGTGTGAGACAGCACAAAACTACACTAGTCTGTGTGAGACAGCAGAGAACTACACTAGACTGTGTGAGACAGCACAAAACCACACTAGACTGTGTGAGACAGCACAAAACCACACCAGACGGTGTGAGACTGCACAAAACCACACTAGACTGTGTGAGACAACACAATACTACACAAGACTGTGTGAGGGAGCACAAGACCACACTAGACTGTGTGAGACAGCACAAAACTGCACTAGACTGTGTGAGACAGCACAAAACCACACTAGGCTGTGTAAGACAACACAAAACTAAACCAGACTGTGTGAGACAGCACCAAACCACACTAGACTGTGTGAGACAGCACAAAACCACACTAGACTGTGTGAGACAGCACAAAACTACACTAGACTGTGTGAGACAGCGCAAAACTACACCAGACTGTGTGAGACAGCATCAAAATTCACTAGACTGTGTGGGACAGCATATAGGCACACTAGACTGTGTGTGACAGCAGGAAACTACACCAGACTGTGTGAGACAACACAAAACTACACCAGACTGTGTGAGACAGCACCAAACCACACTAGACTGTGTGCGACAGCACAAAACCACACTAGACAGTGTGAGACAGCACAAAACCACACTAGACTGTGTGAGACAGCACAAAACTACACCAGACTTTGTGAGACAACACAAAACCACACTAGACTGTGTGAGACAGCACAACACTACACCAGACTGTGTGTGAAAGCACAAAACTACACCAGACTGTGTGAGACAGCATCAAACTACACTAGACTGTGTGGGACAGCATAAAACCACACTAGACTGTGTGAGACAACAGGAAACTACACCAGACGGTGTGAGACAGCACAAAACTACACCAGACTGTGTGAGACAGCACAGAACTACACTAGACTGTGTGAGACAGCACAAAACCACACTAGACTGTGTGAGACAGCACAACACCACACCAGACTGTGTGAGACTGCACAAAACCACACTAGACTGTGTGAGAGAACACAAAACTACACAAGACTGTGTGAGAGAGCACAAGACCACACTAGACTGTGTGAGACAGCACAAAACTACACTAGACTGTGTGAGACAGCACAGAACTACACTAGACTGTGTGAGACAGCACAAAACCACACTAGACTGTGTGAGACAGCACAAAACCACACCAGACGGTGTGAGACTGCACGAAACCACACTAGACTGTGTGAGACAACACAATACTACACAAGACTGTGTGAGGGAGCACAAGACCACACTAGACTGTGTGAGACAGCACAAAACTGCACTAGACTGTGTGAGACAGCACAAAACCACACTAGGCTGTGTGAGACAACACAAAACTACACCAGACTGTGTGAGACAGCACCAAACCACACTAGACTGTGTGAGACAGCACAAAACCACACTAGACTGTGTGAGACAGCACAAAACTACACCAGACTGTGTGACACAGCACAAAACTACACCAGACTGTGTGAGACAGCACAAAACTACACTAGACTGTGTGCGACAACACAAAGCTACACTAGACTGTGTGACACAGCACAAGACTACACTAGACTGTGTGAGACAACACAACGCCACACTAGACTGTGTGAGACAGCACAAAACCACACTAGGCTGTGTGAGACAACACAAAACTACACCAGACTGTGTGAGACAGCACCAAACCACACTAGACTGTGTGAGACAGCACAAAACCACACTAGACTGTGTGAGACCTCACAAAACTACACTAGACTGTGTGAGACAGCACAAAACTACACTAGACTGTGTGAGACAGCGCAAAACTACACCAGACTGTGTGAGACAGCATCAACATACACTAGACTGTGTGGGACAGCGTAAAAGCACACTAGACTGTGTGTGACAGCAGGAAACTACACCAGACTGTGTGAGACAACATAAAACTACACCAGACTGTGTGAGACAGCACCAAACCACACTAGACTGTGTGAGACAGCACAAAACCACACTAGACTGTGTGAGACAGCACAACACCACACTAGACTGTGTCAGACAGCACAAAACTACACCAGACTGTGTGTGAAAGCACAAAACTACACGAGACTGTGTGAGACAGCTTCAAACTATACTAGACTGTGGGACAGCACAAAACCACACTAGACTGTGTGAGACAGCACAAAACCACACCAGACTTTGTGAGACTGCACAAAACCACACTAGACTGTGTGAGAGAACACAAAACTACACAAGACTGTGTGAGAGAGCACAAGACCACACTAGACTTTGTGAGACAGCACAAAACTACACTAGCCTGTGTGAGACAGCACAGAACTACACTAGACTGTGTGAGACAGCACAAAACCCCACTAGACTGTGTGAGACAGCACAAAACCACACCAGACGGTGTGAGACTGCACAAAACCACACTAGACTGTGTGAGACAACACAATACTACACAAGACTGTGTGAGGGAGCACAAGACCACACTAGACTGTGTGCGACAGCACAAAACTGCACTAGACTGTGTGAGACAGCACAAAACCACACTAGGCTGTGTGAGACAACACAAAACTACACCAGACTGTGTGAGACAGCACCAAACCACACTAGACTGTGTGAGACAGCACAAAACCACACTAGACTGTGTGAGACAGCACAAAACTACACTAGACTGTGTGAGACAGCACAGAACTACACTAGACTGTGTGAGACAGCGCAAAACTACACCAGACTGTGTGAGACAGCATCAAAATTCACTAGACTGTGTGGGACAGCATAAAGGCACACTAGACTGTGTGTGACAGCAGGAAACTACACCAGACTGTGTGAGAGAACACAAAACTACACCAGACTGTGTGAGACAGCACCAAACCACACTAGACTGTGTGAGACAGCACAAAACCACACTAGACTGTGTGAGACAGCACAAAACCACACTAGACTGTGTGAGACAGCACAAAACTACACTAGACTTTGTGAGACAACACAAAACCACACTAGACTGTGTGAGACAGCACAACACTACACCAGACTGTGTGTGAAAGCACAAAACTACACCAGACTGTGTGAGACAGCATCAAACTACACTAGACTGTGTGGGACAGCATAAAACCACACTAGACTGTGTGAGACAGCAGGAAACTACACCAGACGGTGTGAGACAGCACAAAACTACACCAGACTGTGTGAGACAGCACAGAACTACACTAGACTGTGTGAGACAGCAAAAAACCACACTAGACTGTGTGAGACAGCAAAAAACCACACCAGACTGTGTGAGACTGCACAAAACCACACTAGACTGTGTGAGAGAACACAAAACTACACAAGACTGTGTGAGAGAGCACAAGACCACACTAGACTGTGTGAGACAGCACAAAACTACACTAGACTGTGTGAGACAGCACAGAACTACACTAGACTGTGTGAGACAGCACAAAACCACACCAGACGGTGTGAGACTGCACAAAACCACACTAGACTGTGTGAGACAACACAATACTACACAAGACTGTGTGAGGGAGCACAAGACCACACTAGACTGTGTGAGACAGCACAAAACTGCACTAGACTGTGTGAGACAGCACAAAACCACACTAGGCTGTGTGAGACAACACAAAACTACACCAGACTGTGTGAGACAGCACCAAACCACACTAGACTGTGTGAGACAGCACAAAACCACACTAGACTGTGTGAGACAGCACGAAACTACACTAGACTGTGTGAGAAAGCAAAAAACTACACTAGACTGTGTGAGACAGCGCAAAACTACACCAGACTGTGTGAGACAGCATCAAAATTCACTAGACTGTGTGGGACAGCATAAAGGCACACTAGACTGTGTGTGACAGCGGGAAACTACACCAGACTGTGTGAGACAACACAAAACTACACCAGACTGTGTGAGACAGCACCAAACCACACTAGACTGTGTGAGACAGCACAAAACCACACTAGACTGCGTGAGACAGCACAAACCCACACTAGACTGTGTGAGACAGCACAAAACTACACCAGACTGTGTGAGACAGCACAAACCCACACTAGACTGTGCGAGACAGCACAAACCCACACTAGACTGTGTGAGACCGCACAAAACTACACTAGACTGTGTGAGACAGCACAAAACTACACTAGACTGTGTGAGACAGCACAAAACTACACCAGACTGTGTGAGACAGCATCAAACTGTACTAGACTGTGTGGAACAGCAAAAAACCACACAAGACTGTGTGCGACAGCTCAAAACCACACTAGACTGTGTGAGACAGCACAAAACCACACTAGACTGTGTGAGACAGTACAAAACCACACTAGACTGTGTGAGACAGCACACAACTACACTAGACTTGGTGAGACAACACAAAACCACACTAGAATGTGTGAGACAGCACAAAACTACACCGGACTGTGTGTGAAAGCACAAAACTACACCAGACTGTGTGAGACAGCATCAAACTACACTAGACTGTGTGGGACAGCATAAAACCACACTAGACTGTGTGAGACAGCAGGAAACTACTCCAGACGGTGTGAGACAGCACAAAACTACACCAGACTGTGTGAGACAGCACAAAACAACACCAGACTGTGTGAGACAACACACAACTGCACCAGACTGTGCGAGACAGCACAAAACCACACTAGACTGTGTGAGACAGCACAAAATCACACTAGACTGTGTGCGACAGCACAAAACCACACTAGACTGTGTGCGACAGCACAAAATCACACTAGACTGTCTGAGACAGCACACGACCACACTAGACTGTGTGAGAAAGCACAAAACCACACTAGACTTTGTGAGACAGCACAAAACCACACTAGACTGTGTGAGACAGCACAAAACTACACTAGACTGTGTGAGACAACACATAACCACACAAGACAGTATGAGACAGCACAAAACCACACTAGACTGTGTGGGACAGCACAAAACTACTCTAGACTGTGTGAGACAACAAGAAACCACACTAGACTGTGTGAGACAGCACAAAACCACACTAGACTGTGTGAGACAACACAAAACCACACTAGACTGTGTGTGACAGCACAAAACTACACCAGACTGTGTGAGACAGCATCAATCTACACTAGACTGTGTGAGACAGCACAAAACCACACTATACTGTGTGAGACAGCACAAAACTACACTAGACTGTGTGAGACAGCACAAAACTACACTAGACTGTGTGCGACAACACAGAACCACACTAGACTGTGTGACACAACACAGAACCACTCTAGACTGTGTGAGACAGCACAAAACCGCACTAGACTGTGTGAGACAACACAAGACTACACTAGACTGTGTGACATAGCACAACACTACACTAGACTGTGTGAGAGAACACAACACCACACTAGACTGTGTGAGAAAACGCAAAACCACACTAGACTGTGTGAGACAACACAAAACTACAGCAAACTGTGTGAGACAGCATCAATCTACACTAGACTGTGTGAGACAGCACAAAAACCCACACTAGACTGTGTGAGACAACACAATACTACACAAGACTGTGTGAGAGAGCACAAGACCACACTAGACTGTGTGAGACAGCACAAAACTACACTAGACTGTGTGAGACAGCACAAAACTACACTAGACTGTGTGAGACAGCACAAAACTACACCAGACTGTGTGAGACAGCATCAAACTATACTAGACTCTGTGGAACAGCAAAAAACCACACAAGACTGTGTGCGACAGCTCAAAACCACACTAGACTGTGTGAGACAGCACAAAACTACACCAGACTGTGTGACACAGCACAAAACTACACCAGACTGTGTGAGACAGCACAAAACTACACTAGACTGTGTGCGACAACACAAAGCTACACTAGACTGTGTGACACAGCACAAGACTACAGTAGACTGTGTGAGACAACACAACGCCACACTAGACTGTGTGAGACAGCACAAAACCACACTAGGCTGTGTGAGACAACACAAAACTACACCAGACTGTGTGAGACAGCACCAAACCACACAAGACTGTGTGAGACAGCACAAAACCACACTAGACTGTGTGAGACAGCACAAAACCACACTAGACTGTGTGAGACAGCACAAAACTACACTAGACTGTGTGAGACAGCACAAAACTGCACTAGACTGTGTGAGACAGCGCAAAACTACACCAGACTGTGTGAGACAGCATCAAAATGCACTAGACTGTGTGGGACAGCATAAAAGCACCCTAGACTGTGTGTGACAGCAGGAAACTACACCAGACTGTGTGAGACAACACAAAACTACACTAGACTGTGTGAGACAACACCAAACCACACTAGACTGTGTGAGACAGCACAAAACCACACTAGACTGTGTGAGACAGCGCAAAACCACACTAGACTGTGTGAGACAGCATCAAACTACACTAGACTGTGTGGGACAGCATAAAACCACACTATACTGTGTGAGACAGCAGGAAACTACACCAGACGGTGTGAGACAGCACAAAACTACACCAGACTGTGTGAGACAGCACAAAACAACACCAGACTGTGTGAGACAACGCACAACTGCACCAGACTGTGCGAGACAGCACAAAACCACACTAGACTGTGTGAGACAGCACAAAATCACACTAGACTGTGTGAGACAGCAGAAAACCACACTAGACTGTGTGAGAAAGCACAAAACCACACTAGACTTTGTGAGACAGTACAAAACGACACCAGACTGAGGGAGACAGCACAAACCCACACTAGACTGTGCGAGACAGCACAAACCCACACTAGACTGTGTGAGACAGCACAAAACCACACTAGATTGTGTGAGACAGCACGAAACTACACTGGACTGTGTGAGACAACACAAAACCACACTGGACTGTGTGAGACAGCACAAAACCACACTAGACTGTGTGATACATCACAAAACTACTCTAGACTGTGTGAGACAACACGAAACCACACTAGACTGTGTGAGACAGCACAAAACCACACTAGACTGTGTGAGACAACACAAAACCACACTAGACTGTGTGTGACAGCACAAAACTACACCAGACTGTGTGAGACAGCATCAATCTACACTAGACTGTGTGAGACAGCACAAAACCACACTATACTGTGTGAGACAGCACAAAACTACACTAGACTGTGTGAGACAGCACAAAACTACACTAGACTGTGTGCGACAACACAGAACCACACTAGACTGTGTGACACAACACAGAACCACTCTAGACTGTGTGAGACAGCACAAAACCGCACTAGACTGTGTGAGACAACACAAGACTACACTAGACTGTGTGACATAGCACAAGACTACACTAGCCTGTGTGAGACAACACAACACCACACTAGACTGTGTGAGACAACGCAAAACCACACTAGACTGTGTGAGACAACACAAAACTACACCAGACTGTGTGAGACAGCATCAATCTACACTAGACTGTGTGAGACAGCACAAAACCACACTAGACTGTGTGAGACAACACAATACTACACAAGACTGTGTGAGAGAGCACAACACCACACTAGACTGTGTGAGACAGCACAAAACTACACCAGACTGTGTGACACAGCACAAAACTACACCAGACTGTGTGAGACAGCACAAAACTACACTAGACTGTGTGCGACAACACAAAGCTACACTAGACTGTGTGACACAGCACAAGACTACACTAGACTGTGTGAGACAACACAACGCCACACTAGACTGTGTGAGACAGCACAAAACCACACTAGGCTGTGTGAGACAACACAAAACTACACCAGACTGTGTGAGACAGCACCAAACCACACTAGACTGTGTGAGACAGCACAAAACCACACTAGACTGGGTGAGACAGCGCAAAACTACACTAGACTGTGTGAGACAGCGCAAAACTACACCAGACTGTGTGAGACAGCATCAAAATGCACTAGACTGTGTGGGACAGCATAAAAGCACACTAGACTGTGTGTGACAGCAGGAAACTACACCAGACTGTGTGAGACAACAGAAAACTACACCTGACTGTGTGAGACAGCACCAAACCACACTAGACTGTGTGAGACAGCACAAAACCACACTAGACTGTGTGAGACAGCGCAAAACCACACTAGACTGTGTGAGACAGCACCAAACTACACTAGACTTTGTGAGACAACACAAAACCACACTAGACTGTGTGAGACAGCATCAAACTACACTAGACTGTGTGGGACAGCATAAAACCACACTATACTGTGTGAGACAGCAGGAAACTACACCAGACGGTGTGAGACAGCACAAAACTACACCAGACTGTGTGAGACAGCACAAAACAACACCAGACTGTGTGAGACAACACACAACTGCACCAGACTGTGCGAGACAGCACAAAACCACACTAGACTGTGTGAGACAACACAAAATCACACTAGACTGTGTGAGACAGCACAAAACCACACTAGACTGTGTGAGAAAGCACAAAACCACACTAGACTTTGTGAGACAGTACAAAACGACACCAGACTGAGGGAGACAGCACAAACCCACACTAGACTGTGCGAGACAGCACAAACCCACACTAGACTGTGTGAGACAGCACAAAACCACACTAGACTGTGTGAGACAGCACGAAACTACACTGGACTGTGTGAGACAACACAAAACCACACTAGACTGTGTGAGACAGCACAAAACCACACTAGACTGTGTGAGACAGCACAAAACTACACTAGACTGTGTGAGACAACACATAACCACACAGGACAGTGTGAGACAGCTCAAAACCACACTAGACTGTGTGGGACAGCACAAAACTACTCTAGACTGAGTGAGACAACACGAAACCACACTAGACTGTGTGAGACAGCACAAAACCACACTAGACTGTGTGAGACAACTCAAAACCACACTAGACTGTGTGAGACAGCACAAAACTACACCAGACTGTGGGAGACAGCATCAATCTACACTAGACTGTGTGAGACAGCACAAAACTACACCAGACTGTGTGAGACAGCATCAATCTACACTAGACTGTGTGAGACAGCACAAAACCACACTAGACTGTGTGAGACAGCACAAAACTACACTAGACTGTGTGAGACAGCACAAAACTACACTAGACTGTGTGAGACAACTCAAAACCACACTAGACTGTGTGAGACAGCACAAAACTACACCAGACTGTGGGAGACAGCATCAATCTACACTAGACTGTGTGAGACAGCACAAAACTACACCAGACTGTGTGAGACAGCATCAATCTACACTAGACTGTGTGAGACAGCACAAAACCACACTAGACTGTGTGAGACAGCACAAAACTACACTAGACTGTGTGAGACAGCACAAAACTACACTAGACTGTGTGCGACAACACAGAACCACACTAGACTGTGTGACACAACACAGAACCACTCTAGACTGTGTGGGACAGCATAAAAGCACACTAGACTGTGTGTGACAGCAGGAAACTACAGCAGACTGTGTGAGACAACACAAAACTACACCAGACTGTGTGAGACAACACCAAACCACACTAGACTGTGTGAGACAGCACAAAACCACACTAGACTGTGTGAGACAGCGCAAAACCACACTAGACTGTGTGAGACAGCACCAAACTACACTAGACTTTGTGAGACAACACAAAACCACACTAGACTGTGTGAGACAGCATCAAACTACACTAGACTGTGTGGAACAGCATAAAACCACACTATACTGTGTGAGACAGCAGGAAACTACACCAGACGGTGTGAGACAGCACAAAACTACACCAGACTGTGTGAGACAGCACAAAACAACACCAGACTGTGTGAGACAACACACAACTGCACCAGACTGTGCGAGACAGCACAAAACCACACTAGACTGTGTGAGACAGCACAAAATCACACTAGACTGTGTGAGACAGCACAAAACCACACTAGATTGTGTGAGAAAGCACAAAACCACACTAGACTTTGTGAGACAGTACAAAACGACACCAGACTGAGGGAGACAGCACAAACCCACACTAGACTGTGCGAGACAGCACAAACCCACACTAGACTGTGTGAGACAGCACAAAACCACACTAGACTGTGTGAGACAGCACAAAACCACACTAGACTGTGTGAGACAGCACGAAACTACACTGGACTGTGTGAGACAACACAAAACCACACTAGACTGTGTGAGACCGCACAAAACCACACTAGACTGTGTGAGACAACAAGAAACCACACTAGACTGTGTGAGACAGCACAAAACCACACTAGACTGTGTGAGACAACACGAAACCACACTAGACTGTGTGTGACAGCACAAAATCACACAAGACTGTGTGAGACAGCACAAAACCGCACTAGACTGTGTGAGAAAGCACAAAACCACACTAGACTTTGTGAGACAGTACAAAACGACACCAGACTGAGGGAGACAGCACAAACCCACACTAGACTGTGCGAGACAGCACAAACCCACACTAGACTGTGTGAGACAGCACAAAACCACACTAGACTGTGTGAGACAGCACGAAACTACACTGGACTGTGTGAGACAACACAAAACCACACTAGACTGTGTGAGACAGCACAAAACCACACTAGACTGTGTGAGACAGCACAAAACTACTCTAGACTGTGTGAGACAACAAGAAACCACACTAGACTGTGTGTGACAGCACAAAACTACACCAGACTGTGTGAGACAGCATCAATCTACACTAGACTGTGTGAGACAGCACAAAACCACACTATACTGTGTGAGACAGCACAAAACTACACTAGACTGTGTGAGACAGCACAAAACTACACTAGACTGTGTGCGACAACACAGAACCACACTAGACTGTGTGACACAACACAGAACCACTCTAGACTGTGTGAGACAGCACAAGACTACACTAGACTGTGTGACATAGCACAAGACTACACTAGACTGTGTGAGACAACACAACACCACACTAGACTGTGTGAGAAAACGCAAAACCACACTAGACTGTGTGAGACAACACAAAACTACACCAGACTGTGTGAGACAGCATCAATCTACACTAGACTGTGTGAGACAGCACAAAACCACACTAGACTGTGTGAGACAACACAATACTACACAAGACTGTGTGAGAGAGCACAAGACCACACTAGACTGTGTGAGACAGCACAAAACTACACTAGACTGTGTGAGACAGCACAAAACTACACTAGACTGTGTGAGACAGCACAAAACTACACCAGACTGTGTGAGACAGCATCAAACTATACTAGACTGTGTGGAACAGCAGAAAACCACACAAGACTGTGTGCGACAGCTCAAAACCACACTAGACTGTGTGAGACAGCACAAAACTACACCAGACTGTGTGACACAGCACAAAACTACACCAGACTGTGTGAGACAGCACAAAACTACACTAGACTGTGTGCGACAACACAAAGCTACACTAGACTGTGTGACACAGCACAAGACTACACTAGACTGTGTGAGACAACACAACGCCACACTAGACTGTGTGAGACAGCACAAAACCACACTAGGCTGTGTGAGACAACACAAAACTACACCAGACTGTGTGAGACAGCACCAAACCACACTAGACTGTGTGAGACAGCACAAAACCACACTAGACTGTGTGAGACAGCACAAAACTACACTAGACTGTGTGAGACAGCACAAAACTACACTAGACTGTGTGAGACAGCGCAAAACTACACCAGACTGTGTGAGACAGCATCAAAATGCACTAGACTGTGTGGGACAGCATACAAGCACACTAGACTGTGTGTGACAGCAGGAAACTACACCAGACTGTGTGAGACAACACAAAACTACACCTGACTGTGTGAGACAGCAGCAAACCACACTAGACTGTGTGAGACAGCACACAACCACACTAGACTGTGTGAGACAGCGCAAAACCACACTAGACTGTGTGAGACAGCACCAAACTACACTAGACTTTGTGAGACAACACAAAACCACACTAGACTGTGTGAGACAGCATCAAACTACACTAGACTGTGTGGGACAGCATAAAACCACACTATACTGTGTGAGACAGCAGGAAACTACACCAGACGGTGTGAGACAGCACAAAACTACACCAGACTGTGTGAGACAGCACAAAACAACACCAGACTGTGTGAGACAACACACAACTGCACCAGACTGTGCGAGACAGCACAAAACCACACTAGACTGTGTGAGACAGCACAAAATCACACTAGACTGTGTGAGACAGCACAAAACCACACAAGACTGTGTGAGAAAGCACAAAACCACACTAGACTTTGTGAGACAGTACAAAACGACACCAGACTGAGGGAGACAGCACAAACCCACACTGGACTGTGCGAGACAGCACAAACCCATACTAGACTGTGTGAGACAGCACAAAACCACACTAGACTGTGTGAGACAGCACGAAACTACACTGGACTGTGTGAGACAACACAAAACCACACTAGACTGTGTGAGACAGCACAAAACTACACCAGACTGTGTGAGACAGCACAAAACAACACCAGACTGTGTGAGACAACACACAACTGCACCAGACTGTGCGAGACAGCACAAAACCACACTAGACTGTGTGAGACAGCACAAAATCACACTAGACTGTGTGAGACAGCACAAAACCACACTAGACTGTGTGAGAAAGCACAAAACCACACTAGACTTTGTGAGACAGTACAAAACGACACCAGACTGAGGGAGACAGCACAAACCCACACTAGACTGTGCGAGACAGCACAAACCCACACTAGACTGTGTGAGACAGCACAAAACCACACTAGACTGTGTGAGACAGCACGAAACTACACTGGACTGTGTGAGACAACACAAAACCACACTAGACTGTGTGAGACAGCACAAAACCACACTAGACTGTGTGAGACAGCACAAAACTACTCTAGACTGTGTGAGACAACAAGCAGCCACACTAGACTGTGTGAGACAGCACAAAACCACACTAGACTGTGTGAGACAACACAAAACCACACTAGACTGTGTGTGACAGCACAAAACTACACCAGACTGTGTGAGACAGCATCAATCTACACTAGACTGTGTGAGACAGCACAAAACCACACTATACTGTGTGAGACAGCACAAAACTACACTAGACTGTGTGAGACAGCACAAAACTACACTAGACTGTGTGCGACAACACAGAACCACACTAGACTGTGTGACACAACACAGAACCACTCTAGACTGTGTGAGACAGAACAAAACCGCACTAGACTGTGTGAGACAACACAAGACTACACTAGACTGTGTGACATAGCACAAGACTACACTAGACTGTGTGAGACAACACAACACCACACTAGACTGTGTGAGACAACGCAAAACCACACTAGACTGTGTGAGACAACACAAAACTACACCAGACTGTGTGAGACAGCATCAATCTACACTAGACTGTGTGAGACAGCACAAAACCACACTAGACTGTGTGAGACAACACAATACTACACAAGACTGTGTGAGAGAGCACAAGACCACACTAGACTGTGTGAGACAGCACAAAACTACACTAGACTGTGTGAGACAGCACAAAACTACACTAGACTGTGTGAGACAGCACAAAACTACACCAGACTGTGTGAGACAGCATCAAACTATACTAGACTGTGTGGAACAGCAGAAAACCACACAAGACTGTGTGCGACAGCTCAAAACCACACTAGACTGTGTGAGACAGCACAAAACTACACCAGACTGTGTGACACAGCACAAAACTACACCAGACTGTGTGAGACAGCACAAAACTACACTAGACTGTGTGCGACAACACAAAGCTACACTAGACTGTGTGACACAGCACAAGACTACACTAGACTGTGTGAGACAACACAACGCCACACTAGACTGTGTGAGACAGCACAAAACCACACTAGGCTGTGTGAGACAACACAAAACTACACCAGACTGTGTGAGACAGCACCAAACCACACTAGACTGTGTGAGACAGCACAAAACCACACTAGACTGTGTGAGACAGCACAAAACTACACTAGACTGTGTGAGACAGCACAAAACTACACTAGACTGTGTGAGACAGCGCAAAACTACACCAGACTGTGTGAGACAGCATCAAAATGCACTAGACTGTGTGCGACAGCATACAAGCACACTAGACTGTGTGTGACAGCAGGAAACTACACCAGACTGTGTGAGACAACACAAAACTACACCTGACTGTGTGAGACAGCACCAAACCACACTAGACTGTGTGAGACAGCACACAACCACACTAGACTGTGTGAGACAGCGCAAAACCACACTAGACTGTGTGAGACAGCACCAAACTACACTAGACTTTGTGAGACAACACAAAACCACACTAGACTGTGTGAGACAGCATCAAACTACACTAGACTGTGTGGGACAGCATAAAACCACACTATACTGTGTGAGACAGCAGGAAACTACACCAGACGGTGTGAGACAGCACAAAACTACACCAGACTGTGTGAGACAGCACAAAACAACACCAGACTGTGTGAGACAACACACAACTGCACCAGACTGTGCGAGACAGCACAAAACCACACTAGACTGTGTGAGAAAGCACAAAACCACACTAGACTTTGTGAGACAGTACAAAACGACACCAGACTGAGGGAGACAGCACAAACCCACACTAGACTGTGCGAGACAGCACAAACCCACACTAGACTGTGTGAGACAGCACAAAACCACACTAGACTGTGTGAGACAGCACGAAACTACACTGGACTGTGTGAGACAACACAAAACCACACTAGACTGTGTGAGACAGCACAAAACCACACTAGACTGTGTGAGACAGCACAAAACTACACTAGACTGTGTGAGACAACACATAACCACACAGGACAGTGTGAGACAGCTCAAAACCACACTAGACTGTGTGGGACAGCACAAAACTACTCTAGACTGAGTGAGACAACACGAAACCACACTAGACTGTGTGAGACAACACAAAACTACACCAGACAGTGTGAGACAGCATCAATCTACACTAGACTGTGTGAGACAGCGCAAAACCACACTAGACTGTGTGAGACAACACAATACTACACAAGACTGTGTGAGAGAGCACAAGACCACACTAGACTGTGTGAGACAGCACAAAACTACACTGGACTGTGTGAGACAACACAAAACCACACTAGACTGTGTGAGACAGCACAAAACCACACTAGACTGTGTGAGACAACAAGAAGCCACACTAGACTGTGTGAGACAGCACAAAACCACACTAGACTGTGTGAGACAACACAAAACTACACCAGACTGTGTGAGACAGCATCAATCTACACTAGACTGTGTGAGACAGCACAAAACCACACTATACTGTGTGAGACAGCACAAAACTACACTAGACTGTGTGAGACAGCACAAAACTACACTAGACTGTGTGCGACAACACAGAACCACACTAGACTGTGTGACACAACACAGAACCACTCTAGACTGTGTGAGACAGAACAAAACCGCACTAGACTGTGTGAGACAACACAAGACTACACTAGACTGTGTGACATAGCACAAGACTACACTAGACTGTGTGAGACAACACAACACCACACTAGACTGTGTGAGACAACGCAAAACCACACTAGACTGTGTGAGACAACACAAAACTACACCAGACTGTGTGAGACAGCATCAATCTACACTAGACTGTGTGAGACAGCACAAAACCACACTAGACTGTGTGAGACAACACAATACTACACAAGACTGTGTGAGAGAGCACAAGACCACACTAGACTGTGTGAGACAGCACAAAACTACACTAGACTGTGTGAGACAGCACAAAACTACACTAGACTGTGTGAGACAGCACAAAACTACACCAGACTGTGTGAGACAGCATCAAACTATACTAGACTGTGTGGAACAGCAGAAAACCACACAAGACTGTGTGCGACAGCTCAAAACCACACTAGACTGTGTGAGACAGCACAAAACTACACCAGACTGTGTGACACAGCACAAAACTACACCAGACTGTGTGAGACAGCACAAAACTACACTAGACTGTGTGCGACAACACAAAGCTACACTAGACTGTGTGACACAGCACAAGACTACACTAGACTGTGTGAGACAACACAACGCCACACTAGACTGTGTGAGACAGCACAAAACCACACTAGGCTGTGTGAGACAGCACAAAACCACACTAGACTGTGTGAGACAGCACAAAACTACACTAGACTGTGTGAGACAGCACAAAACTACACTAGACTGTGTGAGACAGCGCAAAACTACACCAGACTGTGTGAGACAGCATCAAAATGCACTAGACTGTGTGCGACAGCATACAAGCACACTAGACTGTGTGTGACAGCAGGAAACTACACCAGACTGTGTGAGACAACACAAAACTACACCTGACTGTGTGAGACAGCACCAAACCACACTAGACTGTGTGAGACAGCACACAACCACACTAGACTGTGTGAGACAGCGCAAAACCACACTAGACTGTGTGAGACAGCACCAAACTACACTAGACTTTGTGAGACAACACAAAACCACACTAGACTGTGTGAGACAGCATCAAACTACACTAGACTGTGTGGGACAGCATAAAACCACACTATACTGTGTGAGACAGCAGGAAACTACACCAGACGGTGTGAGACAGCACAAAACTACACCAGACTGTGTGAGACAGCACAAAACAACACCAGACTGTGTGAGACAACACACAACTGCACCAGACTGTGCGAGACAGCACAAAACCACACTAGACTGTGTGAGAAAGCACAAAACCACACTAGACTTTGTGAGACAGTACAAAACGACACCAGACTGAGGGAGACAGCACAAACCCACACTAGACTGTGCGAGACAGCACAAACCCACACTAGACTGTGTGAGACAGCACAAAACCACACTAGACTGTGTGAGACAGCACGAAACTACACTGGACTGTGTGAGACAACACAAAACCACACTAGACTGTGTGAGACAGCACAAAACCACACTAGACTGTGTGAGACAGCACAAAACTACACTAGACTGTGTGAGACAACACATAACCACACAGGACAGTGTGAGACAGCTCAAAACCACACTAGACTGTGTGGGACAGCACAAAACTACTCTAGACTGAGTGAGACAACACGAAACCACACTAGACTGTGTGAGACAACACAAAACTACACCAGACAGTGTGAGACAGCATCAATCTACACTAGACTGTGTGAGACAGCGCAAAACCACACTAGACTGTGTGAGAAAGCACAAAACCACACTAGACTTTGTGAGACAGTACAAAACGACACCAGACTGAGGGAGACAGCACAAACCCACACTAGACTGTGCGAGACAGCACAAACCCACACTAGACTGTGTGAGACAGCACAAAACCACACTAGACTGTGTGAGACAGCACACAACTGCACCAGACTGTGCGAGACAGCACAAAACCACACTAGACTGTGTGAGAAAGCACAAAACCACACTAGACTTTGTGAGACAGTACAAAACGACACCAGACTGAGGGAGACAGCACAAACCCACACTAGACTGTGCGAGACAGCACAAACCCACACTAGACTGTGTGAGACAGCACAAAACCACACTAGACTGTGTGAGACAGCACGAAACTACACTGGACTGTGTGAGACAACACAAAACCACACTAGACTGTGTGAGACAGCACAAAACCACACTAGACTGTGTGAGACAGCACAAAACTACACTAGACTGTGTGAGACAACACATAACCACACAGGACAGTGTGAGACAGCTCAAAACCACACTAGACTGTGTGGGACAGCACAAAACTACTCTAGACTGAGTGAGACAACACGAAACCACACTAGACTGTGTGAGACAACACAAAACTACACCAGACAGTGTGAGACAGCATCAATCTACACTAGACTGTGTGAGACAGCGCAAAACCACACTAGACTGTGTGAGACAACACAATACTACACAAGACTGTGTGAGAGAGCACAAGACCACACTAGACTGTGTGAGACAGCACAAAACTACACTAGACTGTGTGAGACAGCACAAAACTACACTAGACTGTGTGAGACAGCACAAAACTACACCAGACTGTGTGAGACAGCATCAAACTATACTAGACTGTGTGGAACAGCAGAAAACCACACAAGACTGTGTGCGACAGCTCAAAACCACACTAGACTGTGTGAGACAGCACAAAACTACACCAGACTGTGTGACACAGCACAAAACTACACCAGACTGTGTGAGACAGCACAAAACTACACTAGACTGTGTGCGACAACACAAAGCTACACTAGACTGTGTGACACAGCACAAGACTACACTAGACTGTGTGAGACAACACAACGCCACACTAGACTGTGTGAGACAGCACCAAACCACACTAGGCTGTGTGAGACAACACAAAACTACACCAGACTGTGTGAGACAGCACCAAACCACACTAGACTGTGTGAGACAGCACAAAACCACACTAGACTGTGTGAGACAGCACAAAACTACACTAGACTGTGTGAGACAGCACAAAACTATACTAGACTGTGTGAGACAGCGCAAAACTACACCAGACTGTGTGAGACAGCATCAAAATGCACTAGACTGTGTGGGACAGCATACAAGCACACTAGACTGTGTGTGACAGCAGGAAACTACACCAGACTGTGTGAGACAACACAAAACTACACCTGACTGTGTGAGACAGCACCAAACCACACTAGACTGTGTGAGACAGCACACAACCACACTAGACTGTGTGAGACAGCGCAAAACCACACTAGACTGTGTGAGACAGCACCAAACTACACTAGACTTTGTGAGACAACACAAAACCATACTAGACTGTGTGAGACAGCATCAAACTACACTAGACTGTGTGGGACAGCATAAAACCACACTATACTGTGTGAGACAGCAGGAAACTACACCAGACGGTGTGAGACAGCACAAAACTACACCAGACTGTGTGAGACAGCACAAAACAACACCAGACTGTGTGAGACAACACACAACTGCACCAGACTGTGCGAGACAGCACAAAACCACACTAGACTGTGTGAGACAGCACAAAATCACACTAGACTGTGTGAGACAGCACAAACCACACTAGACTGTGTGAGAAAGCACAAAACCACACTAGACTTTGTGAGACAGTACAAAACGACACCAGACTGAGGGAGACAGCACAAACCCACACTAGACTGTGCGAGACAGCACAAACCCACACTAGACTGTGTGAGACAGCACAAAACCACACTAGACTGTGTGAGACAGCACGAAACTACACTGGACTGTGTGAGACAACACAAAACCACACTAGACTGTTTGAGACAGCACAAAACCACACTAGACTGTGTGAGACAGCACAAAACTACACTAGACTGTGTGAGACAACACATAACCACACAGGACAGTGTGAGACAGCTCAAAACCACACTAGACTGTGTGGGACAGCACAAAACTACTCTAGACTGAGTGAGACAACACGAAACCACACTAGACTGTGTGAGACAGCACAAAACCACACTAGACTGTGTGAGACAACTCAAAACCACACTAGACTGTGTGTGACAGCACAAAACTACACCAGACTGTGGGAGACAGCATCAATCTACACTAGACTGTGTGAGACAGCACAAAACTACACCAGACTGTGTGAGACAGCATCAATCTACACTAGACTGTGTGAGACAGCACAAAACCACACTAGACTGTGTGAGACAGCACAAAACTACACTAGACTGTGTGAGACAGCACAAAACTACACTAGACTGTGTGCGACAACACAGAACCACACTAGACTGTGTGACACAACACAGAACCACTCTAGACTGTGTGAGACAGCACAAAACCGCACTAGACTGTGTGAGACAACACAAGACTACACTAGACTGTGTGACATAGTACAAGACTACACTAGACTGTGTGAGACAACACAACACTACACTAGACTGTGTGAGACAACGCAAAACCACACTAGACTGTGTGAGACAACACAAAACTACACCAGACTCTGTGAGACAGCACAGAACTACACTAGAGTGTGTGAGACAGCACAAGGCTACACTAGACTGTGTGAGACAGCACAAAACCACATTTGACTGTGTGAGACAGCAGGAAACTACACCAGACTGTGAGAGACAGCACAAAACTACACTAGACTGTGTGAGACAGCACAAAACCACACTAGACTGTGTGAGACAGCACAGAACTACACTAGACTGTGTGAGACAGCATAAAACCACACTAGACTGTGTGAGACAACACAATACTACACAAGACTGTGTGAGAGAGCACAGGACCACACTAGACTGTGTGAGACAGCACAAAACTACACTAGACTTTGTGAGACAGCACAAAACTACACTAGACTGTGTGAGACAGCACAAAACCACACCAGACGGTGTGAGACTGCACAAAACCACACTAGACTGTGTGAGACAACACAATACTACACAAGACGGTGTGAGAGAGCACAAGACCACACTAGACTGTGTGAGACAGCACAAAACTACACTAGACTGTGTGAGACAGCGCAAAACTACACCAGACTGTGTGAGACAGCATCAAAATGCACTAGACTGTGTGCGACAGCATACAAGCACACTAGACTGTGTGTGACAGCAGGAAACTACACCAGACTGTGTGAGACAACACAAAACTACACCTGACTGTGTGAGACAGCACCAAACCACACTAGACTGTGTGAGACAGCACACAACCACACTAGACTGTGTGAGACAGCGCAAAACCACACTAGACTGTGTGAGACAGCACCAAACTACACTAGACTTTGTGAGACAACACAAAACCACACTAGACTGTGTGAGACAGCATCAAACTACACTAGACTGTGTGGGACAGCATAAAACCACACTATACTGTGTGAGACAGCAGGAAACTACACCAGACGGTGTGAGACAGCACAAAACTACACCAGACTGTGTGAGACAGCACAAAACAACACCAGACTGTGTGAGACAACACACAACTGCACCAGACTGTGCGAGACAGCACAAAACCACACTAGACTGTGTGAGAAAGCACAAAACCACACTAGACTTTGTGAGACAGTACAAAACGACACCAGACTGAGGGAGACAGCACAAACCCACACTAGACTGTGCGAGACAGCACAAACCCACACTAGACTGTGTGAGACAGCACAAAACCACACTAGACTGTGTGAGACAGCACGAAACTACACTGGACTGTGTGAGACAACACAAAACCACACTAGACTGTGTGAGACAGCACAAAACCACACTAGACTGTGTGAGACAGCACAAAACTACACTAGACTGTGTGAGACAACACATAACCACACAGGACAGTGTGAGACAGCTCAAAACCACACTAGACTGTGTGGGACAGCACAAAACTACTCTAGACTGAGTGAGACAACACGAAACCACACTAGACTGTGTGAGACAACACAAAACTACACCAGACAGTGTGAGACAGCATCAATCTACACTAGACTGTGTGAGACAGCGCAAAACCACACTAGACTGTGTGAGAAAGCACAAAACCACACTAGACTTTGTGAGACAGTACAAAACGACACCAGACTGAGGGAGACAGCACAAACCCACACTAGACTGTGCGAGACAGCACAAACCCACACTAGACTGTGTGAGACAGCACAAAACCACACTAGACTGTGTGAGACAGCACACAACTGCACCAGACTGTGCGAGACAGCACAAAACCACACTAGACTGTGTGAGAAAGCACAAAACCACACTAGACTTTGTGAGACAGTACAAAACGACACCAGACTGAGGGAGACAGCACAAACCCACACTAGACTGTGCGAGACAGCACAAACCCACACTAGACTGTGTGAGACAGCACAAAACCACACTAGACTGTGTGAGACAGCACGAAACTACACTGGACTGTGTGAGACAACACAAAACCACACTAGACTGTGTGAGACAGCACAAAACCACACTAGACTGTGTGAGACAGCACAAAACTACACTAGACTGTGTGAGACAACACATAACCACACAGGACAGTGTGAGACAGCTCAAAACCACACTAGACTGTGTGGGACAGCACAAAACTACTCTAGACTGAGTGAGACAACACGAAACCACACTAGACTGTGTGAGACAACACAAAACTACACCAGACAGTGTGAGACAGCATCAATCTACACTAGACTGTGTGAGACAGCGCAAAACCACACTAGACTGTGTGAGACAACACAATACTACACAAGACTGTGTGAGAGAGCACAAGACCACACTAGACTGTGTGAGACAGCACAAAACTACACTAGACTGTGTGAGACAGCACAAAACTACACTAGACTGTGTGAGACAGCACAAAACTACACCAGACTGTGTGAGACAGCATCAAACTATACTAGACTGTGTGGAACAGCAGAAAACCACACAAGACTGTGTGCGACAGCTCAAAACCACACTAGACTGTGTGAGACAGCACAAAACTACACCAGACTGTGTGACACAGCACAAAACTACACCAGACTGTGTGAGACAGCACAAAACTACACTAGACTGTGTGCGACAACACAAAGCTACACTAGACTGTGTGACACAGCACAAGACTACACTAGACTGTGTGAGACAACACAACGCCACACTAGACTGTGTGAGACAGCACAAAACCACACTAGGCTGTGTGAGACAACACAAAACTACACCAGACTGTGTGAGACAGCACCAAACCACACTAGACTGTGTGAGACAGCACAAAACCACACTAGACTGTGTGAGACAGCACAAAACTACACTAGACTGTGTGAGACAGCACAAAACTATACTAGACTGTGTGAGACAGCGCAAAACTACACCAGACTGTGTGAGACAGCATCAAAATGCACTAGACTGTGTGGGACAGCATACAAGCACACTAGACTGTGTGTGACAGCAGGAAACTACACCAGACTGTGTGAGACAACACAAAACTACACCTGACTGTGTGAGACAGCACCAAACCACACTAGACTGTGTGAGACAGCACACAACCACACTAGACTGTGTGAGACAGCGCAAAACCACACTAGACTGTGTGAGACAGCACCAAACTACACTAGACTTTGTGAGACAACACAAAACCATACTAGACTGTGTGAGACAGCATCAAACTACACTAGACTGTGTGGGACAGCATAAAACCACACTATACTGTGTGAGACAGCAGGAAACTACACCAGACGGTGTGAGACAGCACAAAACTACACCAGACTGTGTGAGACAGCACAAAACAACACCAGACTGTGTGAGACAACACACAACTGCACCAGACTGTGCGAGACAGCACAAAACCACACTAGACTGTGTGAGACAGCACAAAATCACACTAGACTGTGTGAGACAGCACAAACCACACTAGACTGTGTGAGAAAGCACAAAACCACACTAGACTTTGTGAGACAGTACAAAACGACACCAGACTGAGGGAGACAGCACAAACCCACACTAGACTGTGCGAGACAGCACAAACCCACACTAGACTGTGTGAGACAGCACAAAACCACACTAGACTGTGTGAGACAGCACGAAACTACACTGGACTGTGTGAGACAACACAAAACCACACTAGACTGTTTGAGACAGCACAAAACCACACTAGACTGTGTGAGACAGCACAAAACTACACTAGACTGTGTGAGACAACACATAACCACACAGGACAGTGTGAGACAGCTCAAAACCACACTAGACTGTGTGGGACAGCACAAAACTACTCTAGACTGAGTGAGACAACACGAAACCACACTAGACTGTGTGAGACAGCACAAAACCACACTAGACTGTGTGAGACAACTCAAAACCACACTAGACTGTGTGTGACAGCACAAAACTACACCAGACTGTGGGAGACAGCATCAATCTACACTAGACTGTGTGAGACAGCACAAAACTACACCAGACTGTGTGAGACAGCATCAATCTACACTAGACTGTGTGAGACAGCACAAAACCACACTAGACTGTGTGAGACAGCACAAAACTACACTAGACTGTGTGAGACAGCACAAAACTACACTAGACTGTGTGCGACAACACAGAACCACACTAGACTGTGTGACACAACACAGAACCACTCTAGACTGTGTGAGACAGCACAAAACCGCACTAGACTGTGTGAGACAACACAAGACTACACTAGACTGTGTGACATAGTACAAGACTACACTAGACTGTGTGAGACAACACAACACTACACTAGACTGTGTGAGACAACGCAAAACCACACTAGACTGTGTGAGACAACACAAAACTACACCAGACTCTGTGAGACAGCACAGAACTACACTAGAGTGTGTGAGACAGCACAAGGCTACACTAGACTGTGTGAGACAGCACAAAACCACATTTGACTGTGTGAGACAGCAGGAAACTACACCAGACTGTGAGAGACAGCACAAAACTACACTAGACTGTGTGAGACAGCACAAAACCACACTAGACTGTGTGAGACAGCACAGAACTACACTAGACTGTGTGAGACAGCATAAAACCACACTAGACTGTGTGAGACAACACAATACTACACAAGACTGTGTGAGAGAGCACAGGTCCACACTAGACTGTGTGAGACAGCACAAAACTACACTAGACTTTGTGAGACAGCACAAAACTACACTAGACTGTGTGAGACAGCACAAAACTACACCAGACTGTGTGAGACAGCATCAAACTATACTAGACTGTGTGGAACAGCAAAAAACCACACAAGACTGTGTGCGACAGCTCAAAACCACACTAGACTGTGTGAGACAGCACAAAACTACACCAGACTGTGTGACACAGCACAAAACTACACCAGACTGTGTGCGACAGCACAAAACTACACTAGACTGTGTGAGACAACACAACGCCACACTAGACTGTGTGAGACAGCACAAAACCACACTAGGCTGTGTGAGACAACACAAAACTACACCAGACTGTGTGAGACAGCACCAAACCACACTAGACTGTGTGAGACAGCACAAAACCACACTAGACTGTGTGAGACAGCACAAAACTACACTGGACTTTGTGAGAGAACACAAAACTACACAAGACTGTGTGAGAGAGCACAAGACCACACTAGACTGTGTGAGACAGCACAAAACTACACTAGACTGTGTGAGACAGCACAAAACCACACTAGTCCTTGTGAGACAGCTCAAACCTACACTAGACTGTGTGAGACAGCACCGAACTACACTAGACTGTGTGAGACAGCACAAAACCACACTAGTCTGTGTGAGACAGCACAAAACCACACCAGACGGTGTGAGACTGCACAAAACCACACTAGACTGTGTGGGACAGCACAAAACTACTCTAGACTGAGTGAGACAACACGAAACCACACTAGACTGTGTGAGACAGCACAAAACCACACTAGACTGTGTGAGACAACACAAAACCACACTAGACTGTGTGAGACAGCACCAAACTACACCAGACTGTGTGAGACAGCATCAATCTACACTAGACTGTGTGAGACAGCACAAAACTACCCCAGACTGTGTGAGACAGCATCAATCTACACTAGACTGTGTGAGACAGCACAAAACCACACTAGACTGTGTGAGACAGCACAAAACTACACTAGACTGTGTGAGACAGCACAAAACTACACTAGACTGTGTGCGACAACACAGAACCACACTAGACTGTGTGACACAACACAGAACCTCTAGACTGTGTGAGACAGCACAAAACCGCACTAGACTGTGTGAGACAACACAAGACTACACTAGACTGTGTGACATAGCACAAGACTACACTAGACTGTGTGAGACAACACAACACTACACTAGACTGTGTGAGACAACGCAAAACCACACTAGACTGTGTGAGACAACACAAAACTACACCAGACTCTGTGAGACAGCACAAAACTACACTAGAGTGTGTGAGACAGCACAGGGCTACACTAGACTGTGTGAGACAGCACAAAACCACATTTGACTGTGTGAGACAGCAGGAAACTACACCAGACTGTGTGAGCCAGCACAAAACTACACCAGACTGTGAGAGACAGCACAAAACTACACTAGACTGTGTGAGACAGCACAAAACCACACTAGACTGTGTGAGACAGCACAGAACTACACTAGACTGTGTGAGACAGCACAAAACCACACTAGACTGTGTGAGACAACACAATACTACACAAGACTGTGTGAGAGAGCACAGGACCACACTAGACTGTGTGAGACAGCACAAATCTACACTAGACTGTGTGAGACAGCACAAAACTACACTAGACTGTGTGAGACAGCACAAAACTACACCAGACTGTGTGAGACAGCATCAAACTATACTAGACTGTGTGGAACAGCAAAAAACCACACAAGACTGTGTGCGACAGCTCAAAACCACACTAGACTGTGTGAGACAGCACAAAACTACACCAGACTGTGTGACACAGCACAAAACTACACCAGACTGTGTGCGACAGCACAAAACTACACTAGACTGTGTGCGACAACACAAAGCTACACTAGACTGTGTGACACAGCACAAGACTACACTAGACTGTGTGAGACAACACAACGCCACACTAGACTGTGTGAGACAGCACAAAACCACACTAGGCTGTGTGAGACAACACAAAACTACACCAGACTGTGTGAGACAGCACCAAACCACACTAGACTGTGTGAGACAGCACAAAACCACACTAGACTGTGTGAGACAGCACAAAACTACACTGGACTTTGTGAGACAACTCAAAACCACACTAGACTGTGTGAGACAGCACAAAACTACACCAGACTGTGTGTGAAAGCACAAAACTACACCAGACTGAGTGAGACAGCATCAAACTACACTAGACTGTGTGGGACAGCATAAAACAACACTAGACTGTGTGAGACAGCAGGAAACTACACCAGACTGTGTGAGACAGAACAAAACTACACTAGACTGTGTGAGACAGCATAAAACCGCACTAGACTGTGTGAGACAGCACAAACCTACACTAGACTGTGTGAGACAGCACAGAACTACACTAGACTGTGTGAGACAGCACAGAACTACACTAGACTGTGTGAGACAGCACAAAACCACACTAGACTGTGTGAGACAGCACAAAACCACACCAGACTGTGTGAGACTGCACAAAACCACACTGGACTGTGTGAGAGAACACAAAACTACACAAGACTGTGTGAGAGAGCACAAGACCACACTAGACTGTGTGAGACAGCACAAAACTACACTAGACTGTGTGAGACAGCACAAAACCTCACTAGACCTTGTGAGACAGCTGAAACCTACAGTAGACTGTGTGAGACAGCACAGAACTACACTAGACTGTGTGAGACAGCACAAAACCACACTAGACTGTGTGCGACAGCACAAAACCACACCAGACGGTGTGAGACTGCACAAAACCACACTAGACTGTGTGAGACAACACAATACTACACAAGACTGTGTGAGAGAGCACAAGACCACACTAGACTGTGTGAGAACACAAAACTACACAAGACTGTGTGAGTTAGCACAAGACCACACTAGACTGTGTGAGACAGCACAAAACTACACTAGACTGTGTGAGACAGCACAAAACCACACTAGACCTTGTGAGACAGCTCAAACCTACAGTAGACTGTGTGAGACAGCACAGAACTACACTAGACTGTGTGAGACAACACAATACTACACAAGACTGTGTGAGAGAGCACAAGACCACACTAGACTGTGTGAGACAGCACAAAACTACACTAGACTGTGTGAGACAGCACAAAACCACACTAGACCTTGTGAGACAGCTCAAACCTACAGTAGACTGTGTGAGACAGCACAGAACTGCACTAGACTGTGTGAGACAGCACAAAACCACACTAGATTGTGTGAGACAGCACAAAACCACACCAGACGGTGTGAGACTGCACAAAACCACACTAGACTGTGTGAGACAACACAATACTACACAAGACTGTGTGAGAGAGCACAAGACCACACTAGACAGTGTGAGACAGCACAAAACTACACTAGACTGTGTGAGACAGCACAAAACTACACTAGACTGTGTGAGACAGCACAAAACTACACCAGACTGTGTGAGACAGCATCAAACTATACTAGACTGTGTGGAACAGCAAACAACCACACAAGACTGTGTGAGACAGCTCAGAACCAGACTAGACTGTGTGAGACAGCACAAAACTACACCAGACTGTGTGACACAGCACAAAACTACACCAGACTGAGTGAGACAGCGCAAAACCACACCAGACTCTGTGAGACAGCACAAAACTACACTAGAGTGTGTGAGACAGCACAAGTCTACACTAGACTGTGTGAGACAGCACAAAACCACATTTGACTGTGTGAGACAGCAGGAAACTACACCAGACTGTGTGAGCCAGCACAAAACTACACCAGACTGTGAGAGACTGCACAAAACTACACTAGACTGTGTGAGACAGCACAAAACCACACTAGACTGTGTGAGACAGCACAGAACTACACTAGACTGTGTGAGACAGCACAAAACCACACTAGACTGTGTGAGACAACACAATACTACACAAGACTGTGTGAGAGAGCACAGGACCACACTAGACCGTGTGAGACAGCACAAAACTACACTAGACTGTGTGAGACAGCACAAAACTACACTAGACTGTGTGAGACAGCACAAAACTACACAAGACTGTGTGAGACAGCATCAAACTATACTAGACTGTGTGGAACAGCAAAAAACCACACAAGACTGTGTGCGAAAGCTCAAAACCACACTAGACTGTGTGAGACAGCGCAAAACTACACCAGACTGTGTGACACAGCACAAAACTACACCAGACTGTGTGCGACAGCACAAAACTACACTAGACTGTGTGCGACAACACAAAGCTACACTAGACTGTGTGACACAGCACAAGACTACACTAGACTGTGTGAGACAACACAACGCCACACTAGACTGTGTGAGACAGCACAAAACCACACTAGGCTGTGTGAGACAACACAAAACTACACCAGACTGCGTGAGACAGCACCAAACCACACTAGAATGTGTGAGACAGCACAAAACCACACTAGACTGTGTGAGACAGCACAAAACTACACTGGACTTTGTGAGACAACTCAAAACCACACTAGACTGTGTGAGACAGCACAAAACTACACCAGACTGTGTGTGAAAGCACAAAACTACACCAGACTGTGTGAGACAGCATCAAACTACACTAGACTGTGTGGGACAGCATAAAACAACACTAGACTGTGTGAGACAGCAGGAAACTACACCAGACTGTGTGAGACTGAACAAAACTACACTAGACTGTGTGAGACAGCACAAAACCACATTTGACTGTGTGAGACAGCAGGAAACTACACCAGACTGTGTGTGCCAGCACAAAACTACACCAGACTGTGAGAGACAGCACAAAACTACACTAGACTGTGTGAGACAGCACAAAACCACACTAGACTGTGTGAGACAGCACAGAACTACACTAGACCGTGTGAGACAGCACAAAACCACACTAGACTGTGTGAGACAACACAATACTACACAAGACTGTGTGAGAGAGCACAGGACCACACTAGACCGTGTGAGACAGCACAAATCTACACTAGACTGTGTGAGACAGCACAAAACTACACTAGACTTTGTGAGAAAGCACAAAACTACACCAGACTGTGTGAGACAGCATCAAACTATACTAGACTGTGTGGAACAGCAAAAAACCACACAAGACTGTGTGCGACAGCTCAAAACCACACCAGACTGTGTGACACAGCACAAAACTACACCAGACTGTGTGCGACAGCACAAAACTACACTAGACTGTGTGCGACAACACAAAGCTACACTAGACTGTGTGACACAGCACAAGACTACACTAGACTGTGTGAGACAACACAACGCCACACTAGACTGTGTGAGACAGCACAAAACCACACTAGGCTGTGTGAGACAACACAAAACTACACCAGACTGTGTGACACAGCATCAAACCACACTAGACTGTGTGAGACAGCACAAAACCACACTAGACTGTGTGAGACAGCACAAAACTACACTGGACTTTGTGAGACAACTCAAAACCACACTAGACTGTGTGAGACAGCACAAAACTACACCAGACTGTGTGTGAAAGCACAAAACTACACCAGACTGAGTGAGACAGCATCAAACTACACTAGACTGTGTGGGACAGCATAAAACAACACTAGACTGTGTGAGACAGCAGGAAACTACACCAGACTGTGTGAGACAGAACAAAACTACACTAGACTGTGTGAGACAGCACAAAACCGCACTAGACTGTGTGAGACAGCACAAACCTACACTAGACTGTGTGAGACAGCACAGAACTACACTAGACTGTGTGAGACAGCACAGAACTACACTAGACTGTGTGAGACAGCACAAAACCACACTAGACTGTGTGAGTCAGCACAAAACCACACCAGACTGTGTGAGACTGCACAAAACCACACTGGACTGTGTGAGAGAACACAAAACTACACAAGACTGTGTGAGAGAGCACAGGACCACACTAGACTGTGTGAGACAGCACAAAACTACACTAGACTGTGTGAGACAGCACAAAACCACACTAGACCTTGTGAGACAGCTCAAACCTACACTAGACTGTGTGAGACAGCACAGAACTACACTAGACTGTGTGAGACAGCACAAAACCACACTAGACTGTGTGCGACAGCACAAAACCACACCAGACGGTGTGAGACTGCACAAAACCACACTAGACTGTGTGAGACAACACAATACTACACAAGACTGTGTGAGAGAGCACAAGACCACACTAGACTGTGTGAGAGAACACAAAACTACACAAGACTGTGTGAGAGAGCACAAGACCACACTAGACAGTGTGAGACAGCACAAAACTACACTAGACTGTGTGAGACAGCACAAAACCACACTAGACCTTGTGAGACAGCTCAAACCTACAGTAGACTGTGTGAGACAGCACAGAACTACACTAGACTGTGTGAGACAACACAATACTACACAAGACTGTGTGAGAGAGCACAAGACCGCACTAGACTGTGTGAGAGAACACAAATCTACACAAGACTGTGTGAGAGAGCACAAGACCACACTAGACTGTGTGAAACAGCACAAAACTACACTAGACTGTGTGAGACAGCACAAAACCACACTAGACCTTGTGAGACAGCTCAAACCTACAGTAGACTGTGTGAGACAGCACAGAACTGCACTAGACTGTGTGAGACAGCACAAAACCACACTGGACTGCGTGAGACAGCACAAAACCACACCAGACGGTGTGAGACTGCACAAAACCACACTAGACTGTGTGAGACAACACAATACTACACAAGACTGTGTGAGAGAGCACAAGACCACACTAGACAGTGTGAGACAGCACAAAACTACACTAGACTGTGTGAGACAGCACAAAACTACACTAGACTGTGTGAGACAGCACAAAACTACACCAGACTGTGTGAGACAGCATCAAACTATACTAGACTGTGTGGAACAGCAAACAACCACACAAGACTGTGTGAGACAGCTCAGAACCAGACTAGACTGTGTGAGACAGCACAAAACTACACCAGACTGTGTGACACAGCACAAAACTACACCAGACTGTGTGAGAAAGCGCAAAACCACACCAGACTCTGTGAGACAGCACAAAACTACACTAGAGTGTGTGAGACAGCACAAGTCTACACTAGACTGTGTGAGACAGCACAAAACCACATTTGACTGTGTGAGACAGCAGGAAACTACACCAGACTGTGTGAGCCAGCACAAAACTACACCAGACTGTGAGAGACAGCACAAAACTACACTAGACTGTGTGAGACAGCACAAAACCACACTAGACTGTGTGAGACAGCACAGAACTACACTAGACTGTGTGAGACAGCACAAAACTACACTAGACTGTGTGAGACAGCACAAAACTACACCAGACTGTGTGAGACAGCATCAAACTATACTAGACTGTGTGGAACAGCAAAAAACCACACAAGACTGTGTGCGAAAGCTCAAACCCACACTAGACTGTGTGAGACAGCACAAAACTACACCAGACTGTGTGACACAGCACAAAACTACACCAGACTGTGTGCGACAGCACAAAACTACACTAGACTGTGTGCGACAACACAAAGCTACACTAGACTGTGTGACACAGCACAAGACTACACTAGACTGTGTGAGACAACACAACGCCACACTAGACTGTGTGAGACAGCACAAAACCACACTAGGCTGTGTGAGACAACACAAAACTGCACCAGACTGTGTGAGACAGCACCAAACCACACTAGAATGTGTGAGACAGCACAAAACCACACTAGACTGTGTGAGACAGCACAAAACTACACTGGACTTTGTGAGACAACTCAAAACCACACTAGACTGTGTGAGACAGCACAAAACTACACCAGACTGTGTGTGAAAGCACAAAACTACACCAGACTGTGTGAGACAGCATCAAACTACACTAGACTGTGTGGGACAGCATAAAACAGCACTAGACTGTGTGAGACAGCAGGAAACTACACCAGACTGTGTGAGACTGAACAAAACTACACTAGACTGTGTGAGACAGCACAAAACCACACTAGACTGTGTGGGACAGCACAAACCTACACTAGACTGTGTGAGACAGCACAGAACTACACTAGACTGTGTGAGACAGCACAAAACCACACTAGACTGTGTCAGACAGCACAAAACCACACCAGACTGTGTGAGACTGCACAAAACCACACTAGACTGTGTGAGAGAACACAAAACTACACAAGACTGTGTGAGAGAGCACAAGACCACACTAGACCGTGTGAGACAGCACAAATCTACACTAGACTGTGTGAGACAGCACAAAACTACACTAGACTTTGTGAGAAAGCACAAAACTACACCAGACTGTGTGACACAGCACAAAACTACACCAGACTGTGTGCGACAGCACAAAACTACACTAGACTCTGTGCGACAACACAAAGCTACACTAGACTGTGTGACACAGCACAAGACTACACTAGACTGTGTGAGACAACACAACGCCACACTAGACTGTGTGAGACAGCACAAAACCACACTAGGCTGTGTGAGACAACACAAAACAACACCAGACTGTGTGACGCAGCACCAAACCACACTAGACTGTGTGAGACAGCACAAAACCACACTAGACTGTGTGAGACAGCACAAAACTACACTGGACTTTGTGAGACAACTCAAAACCACACTAGACTGTGTGAGACAGCACAAAACTACACCAGACTGTGTGTGAAAGCACACAACTACACCAGTCTGAGTGAGACAGCATCAAACTACACTAGACTGTGTGGGACAGCATAAAACAACACTAGACTGTGTGAGACAGCAGGAAACTACACCAGACTGTGTGAGACAGAACAAAACTACACTAGACTGTGTGAGACAGCACAAAACCGCACTAGACTGTGTGAGACAGCACAAACCTACACTAGACTGTGTGAGACAGCACAAAACCACACCAGACTGTGTGAGACTGCGCAAAACCACACTGGACTGTGTGAGAGAACACAAAACTACACAAGACTGTGTGAGAGAGCACAAGACCACACTAGACTGTGTGAGACAGCACAAAACTACACTAGACTGTGTGAGACAGCACAAAACCACACTAGACCTTGTGAGACAGCTCAAACCTACACCAGACGGTGTGAGACTGCACAAAACCACACTAGACTGTGTGAGACAACACAATACTACACAAGACTGTGTGAGAGAGCACAAGACCACACTAGACAGTGTGAGACAGCACAAAACTACACTAGAGGGTGTGAGACAGCACAAAACTACACTAGACTGTGTGAGACAGCACAAAACTACACCAGACTGTGTGAGACAGCATCAAACTATACTAGACTGTGTGGAACAGCAAACAACCACACAAGACTGTGTGAGACAGCTCAGAACCAGACTAGACTGTGTGAGACAGCACAAAACTACACCAGACTGTGTGACACAGCACAAAACTACACCAGACTGTGTGAGACAGCGCAAAACCACACCAGACTCTGTGAGACAGCACAAAACTACACTAGAGTGTGTGAGACAGCACAAGTCTACACTAGACTGTGTGAGACAGCACGAAACCACATTTGACTGTGTGAGACAGCAGGAAACTACACCAGACTGTGTGAGCCATCACAAAACTACACCAGACTGTGAGAGACAGCACAAAACTACACTAGACTGTGTGAGACAGCACAAAACCACACTAGACTGTGTGAGACAGCACAGAACTACACTAGACTGTGTGAGACAGCACAAAACCACACTAGACCGTGTGAGACAGCACAAAACTACACTAGACTGTGTCAGACAGCACAAAACTACACTAGACTGTGTGATACAGCACAAAACTACACCAGACTGTGTGAGACAGCATCAAACTATACTAGACTGTGTGGAACAGCAAAAAACCACACAAGACTGTGTGCGAAAGCTCAAAACCACACTAGACTGTGTGAGACAGCACAAAACTACACCAGACTGTGTGACACAGCACAAAACTACACCAGACTGTGTGCGACAGCACAAAACTACACTAGACTGTGTGCGACAACACAAAGCTACACTAGACTGTGTGACACAGCACAAGACTACACTAGACTGTGTGAGACAACACAACGCCACACTAGACTGTGTGAGACAGCACAAAACCACACTAGGCTGTGTGAGACAACACAAAACTGCACCAGACTGTGTGAGACAGCACCAAACCACACTAGAATGTGTGAGACAGCACAAAACCACACTAGACTGTGTGAGACAGCACAAAACTACACTGGACTTTGTGAGACAACTCAAAACCACACTAGACTGTGTGAGACAGCACAAAACTACACCAGACTGTGTGTGAAAGCACAAAACTACACCAGACTGTGTGAGACAGCATCAAACTACACTAGACTGTGTGGGACAGCTTAAAACAGCACTAGACTGTGTGAGACAGCAGGAAACTACACCAGACTGTGTGAGACTGAACAAAACTACACTAGACTGTGTGAGACAGCACAAAACCACACTAGACTGTGTGGGACAGCACAAACCTACACTAGACTGTGTGAGACAGCACAGAACTACACTAGACTGTGTGAGACAGCACAAAACCACACTAGACTGTGTCAGACAGCACAAAACCACACCAGACTGTGTGAGACTGCACAAAACCACACTAGACTGTGTGAGAGAACACAAAACTACACAAGACTGTGTGAGAGAGCACAAGACCACACTAGACTTTGTGAGAAAGCACAAAACTACACCAGACTGTGTGAGACAGCATCAAACTATACTAGACTGTGTGGAACAGCAAAGAACCCCACAAGACTGTGTGCGACAGCTCAAAACCACACTAGACTGTGTGAGACAGCACAAAACTACACCAGACTGTGTGACACAGCACAAAACTACACCAGACTGTGTGCGACAGCACAAAACTACACTAGACTGTGTGCGACAACACAAAGCTACACTAGACTGTGTGACACAGCACAAGACTACACTAGACTGTGTGAGACAACACAACGCCACACTAGACTGTGTGAGACAGCACAAAACCACACTAGGCTGTGTGAGACAACACAAAACTACACCAGACTGTGTGACACAGCACCAAACCACACTAGACTGTGTGAGACAGCACAAAACCACACTAGACTGTGTGAGACAGCACAAAACTACACTGGACTTTGTGAGACAACTCAAAACCACACTAGACTGTGTGAGACAGCACAAAACTACACCAGACTGTGTGTGAAAGCACAAAACTACACCAGACTGAGTGAGACAGCATCAAACTACACTAGACTGTGTGGGACAGCATAAAACAACACTAGACTGTGTGAGACAGCAGGAAACTACACCAGACTGTGTGAGACAGAACAAAACTACACTAGACTGTGTGAGACAGCACAAAACCGCACAAGACTGTGTGAGACAGCACAAACCTACACTAGACTGTGTGAGACAGCACAGAACTACACTAGACTGTGTGAGACAGCACAGAACTACACTAGACTGTGTGAGACAGCACAAAACCACACTAGACTGTGTGAGACAGCACAAAACCACACCAGACTGTGTGAGACTGCACAAAACCACACTGGACTGTGTGAGAGAACACAAAACTACACAAGACTGTGTGAGACAGCACAAAACTACACTAGACTGTGTGAGACAGCACAAAACCACACTAGACCTTGTGAGACAGCTCAAACCTACACTAGACTGTGTGAGACAGCACAGAACTACACTAGACTGTGTGAGACAGCACAAAACCACACTAGACTGTGTGCGACAGCACAAACCACACCAGACGGTGTGAGACTGCACAAAACCACACTAGACTGTGTGAGACAACACAATACTACACAAGACTGTGTGAGAGAGCACAAGACCACACTAGACTGTGTGAGAGAACACAAAACTACACAACACTGTGTGAGAGAGCACAAGACCACACTAGACAGTGTGAGACAGCACAAAACTACACTAGACAGTGTGAGACAGCACAAAACCACACTAGACCTTGTGAGACAGCTCAAACCTACAGTAGACTGTGTGAGACAGCACAGAACTACACTAGACTGTGTGAGACAACACAATACTACACAAGACTGTGTGAGAGAGCACAAGACCACACTAGACTGTGTGAGAGAACACAAATCTACACAAGACTGTGTGAGAGAGCACAAGACCACACTAGACTGTGTGAGACAGCACAAAACTACACTAGACTGTGTGAGACAGCACAAAACCACACTAGACCTTGTGAGACAGCTCAAACCTACAGTAGACTGTGTGAGACAGCACAGAACTGCACTAGACTGTGTGAGACAGCACAAAACCACACTAGACTGCGTGAGACAGCACAAAACCACACCAGACGGTGTGAGACTGCACAAAACCACACTAGACTGTGTGAGACAACACAATACTACACAAGACTGTGTGAGAGAGCACAAGACCACACTAGACAGTGTGAGACAGCACAAAACTACACTAGACTGTGTGAGACAGCACAAAACTACACTAGACTGTGTGAGACAGCACAAAACTACACCAGACTGTGTGAGACAGCATCAAACTATACTAGACTGTGTGGAACAGCAAACAACCACACAAGACTGTGTGAGACAGCTCAGAACCAGACTAGACTGTGTGAGACAGCACAAAACTACACCAGTCTGTGTGACACAGCACAAAACTACACCAGACTGTGTGAGACAGCGCAAAACCACACCAGACTCTGTGAGACAGCACAAAACTACACTAGAGTGTGTGAGACAGCACAAGTCTACACTAGACTGTGTGAGACAGCACAAAACCACATTTGACTGTGTGAGACAGCAGGAAACTACACCAGACTGTGTGAGCCAGCACAAAACAACACCAGACTGTGAGAGACAGCACAAAACTACACTAGACTGTGTGAGACAGCACAAAACCACACTAGACTGTGTGAGACAGCACAGAACTACACTAGACTGTGTGAGACAGCACAAAACCACACTAGACCGTGTGAGACAGCACAAAACTACACTAGACTGTGTGAGACAGCACAAAACTACACTAGACTGTGTGAGACAGCACAAAACTACACCAGACTGTGTGAGACAGCATCAAACTATACTAGACTGTGTGGAACAGCAAAAAACCACACAAGACTGTGTGCGAAAGCTCAAAACCACACTAGACTGGGTGAGACAGCACAAAACTACACCAGACTGTGTGACACAGCACAAAACTACACCAGACTGTGTGCGACAGCACAAAACTACACTAGACTGTGTGCGACAACACAAAGCTACACTAGACTGTGTGACACAGCACAAGACTACACTAGACTGTGTGAGACAACACAACGCCACACTAGACTGTGTGAGACAGCACAAAACCACACTAGGCTGTGTGAGACAACACAAAACTGCACCAGACTGTGTGAGACAGCACCAAACCACACTAGAATGTGTGAGACAGCACAAAACCACACTAGACTGTGTGAGACAGCACAAAACTACACTGGACTTTGTGAGACAACTCAAAACCACACTAGACTGTGTGAGACAGCACAAAACTACACCAGACTGTGTGTGAAAGCACAAAACTACACCAGACTGTGTGAGACAGCATCAAACTACACTAGACTGTGTGGGACAGCATAAAACAGCACTAGACTGTGTGAGACAGCAGGAAACTACACCAGACTGTGTGAGACTGAACAAAACTACACTAGACTGTGTGAGACAGCACAAAACCACACTAGACTGTGTGGGACAGCACAAACCTACACTAGACTGTGTGAGACAGCACAGAACTACACTAGACTGTGTGAGACAGCACAAAACCACACTAGACTGTGTCAGACAGCACAAAACCACACCAGACTGTGTGAGACTGCACAAAACCACACTAGACTGTGTGAGAGAACACAAAACTACACAAGACTGTGTGAGAGAGCACAAGACCACACTAGACTTTGTGAGAAAGCACAAAACTACACCAGACTGTGTGAGACAGCATCAAACTATACTAGACTGTGTGGAACAGCAAAAAACCACACAAGACTGTGTGCGACAGCTCAAAACCACACTAGACTGTGTGAGACAGCACAAAACTACACCAGACTGTGTGACACAGCACAAAACTACACCAGACTGTGTGCGACAGCACAAAACTACACTAGACTGTGTGCGACAACACAAAGCTACACTAGACTGTGTGACACAGCACAAGACTACACTAGACTGTGTGAGACAACACAACGCCACACTAGACTGTGTGAGACAGCACAAAACCACACTAGGCTGTGTGAGACAACACAAAACTACACCAGACTGTGTGACACAGCACCAAACCACACTAGACTGTGTGAGACAGCACAAAACCACACTAGACTGTGTGAGACAGCACAAAACTACACTGGACTTTGTGAGACAACTCAAAACCACACTAGACTGTGTGAGACAGCACAAAACTACACCAGACTGTGTGTGAAAGCACAAAACTACACCAGACTGAGTGAGACAGCATCAAACTACACTAGACTGTGTGGGACAGCATAAAACAACACTAGACTGTGTGAGACAGCAGGAAACTACACCAGACTGTGTGAGACAGAACAAAACTACACTAGACTTGTGTGAGACAGCACAAAACCGCACTAGACTGTGTGAGACAGCACAAACCTACACTAGACTGTGTGAGACAGCACAGAACTACACTAGACTGTGTGAGACAGCACAGAACTACACTAGACTGTGTGAGACAGCACAAAACCACACTAGACTGTGTGAGACAGCACAAAACCACACCAGACTGTGTGAGACTGCACAAAACCACACTGGACTGTGTGAGAGAACACAAAACTACACAAGACTGTGTGAGAGAGCACAAGACCACACTAGACTGTGTGAGACAGCACAAAACTACACTAGACTGTGTGAGACAGCACAAAACCACACTAGACCTTGTGAGACAGCTCAAACCTACAGTAGACTGTGTGAGACAGCACAGAACTGCACTAGACTGTGTGAGACAGCACAAAACCACACTAGACTGCGTGAGATAGCACAAAACCACACCAGACGGTGTGAGACTGCACAAAACCACACTAGACTGTGTGAGACAACACAATACTACACAAGACTGTGTGAGAGAGCACAAGACCACACTAGACAGTGTGAGACAGCACAAAACTACACCAGACTGTGTGAGACAGCATCAAACTATACTAGACTGTGTGGAACAGCAAACAACCACACAAGACTGTGTGAGACAGCTCAGAACCAGACTAGACTGTGTGAGACAGCACAAAACTACACCAGACTGTGTGACACAGCACAAAACTACACCAGACTGTGTGAGACAGCGCAAAACCACACCAGACTCTGTGAGACAGCACAAAACTACACTAGAGTGTGTGAGACAGCACAAGACTACACTAGACTGTGTGAGACAGCACAAAACCACATTTGACTGTGTGAGACAGCAGGAAACTAAACCAGACTGTGTGAGCCAGCACAAAACTACACCAGACTGTGAGAGACAGCACAAAACTACACTAGACTGTGTGAGACAGCACAAAACCACACTAGACTGTGTGAGACAGCACAGAACTACACTAGACTGTGTGAGACAGCACAAAACCACACTAGACCGTGTGAGACAGCACAAAACTACACTAGACTGTGTGAGACAGCACAAAACTACACTAGACTGTGTGAGACAGCACAAAACTACACCAGACTGTGTGAGACAGCATCAAACTATACTAGACTGTGTGGAACAGCAAAAAACCACACAAGACTGTGTGCGAAAGCTCAAAACCACACTAGACTGTGTGAGACAGCACAAAACTACACCAGACTGTGTGACACAGCACAAAACTACACCAGACTGTGTGCGACAGCACAAAACTACACTAGACTGTGTGCGACAACACAAAGCTACACTAGACTGTGTGACACAGCACAAGACTACACTAGACTGTGTGAGACAACACAACGCCACACTAGACTGTGTGAGACAACACAAAACTGCACCAGACTGTGTGAGACAGCACCAAACCACACTAGAATGTGTGAGACAGCACAAAACCACACTAGACTGTGTGAGACAGCACAAAACTACACTGGACTTTGTGAGACAACTCAAAACCACACTAGACTGTGTGAGACAGCACAAAACTACACCAGACTGTGTGTGAAAGCACAAAACTACACCAGACTGTGTGAGACAGCATCAAACTACACTAGACTGTGTGGGACAGCATAAAACAGCACTAGACTGTGTGAGACAGCAGGAAACTACACCAGACTGTGTGAGACTGAACAAAACTACACTAGACTGTGTGAGACAGCACAAAACCACACTAGACTGTGTGGGACAGCACAAACCTACACTAGACTGTGTGAGACAGCACAGAACTACACTAGACTGTGTGAGACAGCACAAAACCACACTAGACTGTGTCAGACAGCACAAAACCACACCAGACTGTGTGAGACTGCACAAAACCACACTAGACTGTGTGAGAGAACACAAAACTACACAAGACTGTGTGAGAGAGCACAAGACCACACTAGACCGTGTGAGACAGCACAAATCTACACTAGACTGTGTGAGACAGCACAAAACTACACTAGACTTTGTGAGAAAGCACAAAACTACACCAGACTGTGTGAGACAGCATCAAACTATACAAGACTGTGTGGAACAGCAAAAAACCACACAAGACTGTGTGCGACAGCTCAAAACCACACTAGACTGTGTGAGACAGCACAAAACTACACCAGACTGTGTGACACAGCACAAAACTACACCAGACTGTGTGCGACAGCACAAAACTACACTAGACTGTGTGCGACAACACAAAGCTACACTAGACTGTGTGACACAGCACAAGACTACACTAGACTGTGTGAGACAACACAACGCCACACTAGACTGTGTGAGACAGCACAAAACCACACTAGGCTGTGTGAGACAACACAAAACTACACCAGACTGTGTGACACAGCACCAAACCACACTAGACTGTGTGAGACAGCACAAAACCACACTAGACTGTGTGAGACAGCACAAAACTACACTGGACTTTGTGAGACAACTCAAAACCACACTAGACTGTGTGAGACAGCACAAAACTACACCAGACTGTGTGTGAAAGCACAAAACTACACCAGACTGAGTGAGACAGCATCAAACTACACTAGACTGTGTGGGACAGCATAAAACAACACTAGACTGTGTGAGACAGCAGGAAACTACACCAGACTGTGTGAGACAGAACAAAACTACACTAGACTGTGTGAGACAGCACAAAACCGCACTAGACTGTGTGAGACAGCACAAACCTACACTAGACTGTGTGAGACAGCACAGAACTACACTAGACTGTGTGAGACAGCACAGAACTACACTAGACTGTGTGAGACAGCACAAAACCACACTAGACTGTGTGAGACAGCACAAAACCACACTAGACATTCTGAGACAGCTCAAACCTACATTAGACTGTGTGAGACAGCACAGAACTACACTAGACTGTGTGAGACAGCACAAAACCACACTAGACTGTGTGCGACAGCACAAAACCACACCAGACGGTGTGAGACTGCACAAAACCACACTAGACTGTGTGAGACAACACAATACTACACAAGACTGTGTGAGAGAGCACAAGACCACACTAGACTGTGTGAGAGAACACAAAACTACACAAGACTGTGTGAGAGAGCACAAGACCACACTAGACAGTGTGAGACAGCACAAAACTACACTAGACTGTGTGAGACAGCACAAAACCACACTAGACCTTGTGAGACAGCTCAAACCTACAGTAGACTGTGTGAGACAGCACAGAACTACACTAGACTGTGTGAGACAACACAATACTACACAAGACTGTGTGAGAGAGCACAAGACCACACTAGACTGTGTGAGAGAACACAAATCTACACAAGACTGTGTGAGAGAGCACAAGACCACACTAGACTGTGTGAGACAGCACAAAACTACACTAGACTGTGTGAGACAGCACAAAACCACACTAGTCCTTGTGAGACAGCTCAAACCTACAGTAGACTGTGTGAGACAGCACAGAACTGCACTAGACTGTGTGAGACAGCACAAAACCACACTAGACTGCGTGAGACAGCACAAAACCACACCAGACGGTGTGAGACTGCACAAAACCACACTAGACTGTGTGAGACAACACAATACTACACAAGACTGTGTGAGAGAGCACAAGGCCACACTAGACAGTGTGAGACAGCACAAAACTACACTAGACTGTGTGAGACAGCACAAAACTACACTAGACTGTGTGAGACAGCACAAAACTACACCAGACTGTGTGAGACAGCATCAAACTATACTAGACTGTGTGGAACAGCAAACAACCACACAAGACTGTGTGAGACAGCTCAGAACCAGACTAGACTGTGTGAGACAGCACAAAACTACACCAGACTGTGTGACACAGCACAAAACTACACCAGACTGTGTGAGACAGCGCAAAACCACACCAGACTCTGTGAGACAGCACAAAACTACACTAGAGTGTGTGAGACAGCACAAGTCTACACTAGACTGTGTGAGACAGCACAAAACCACATTTGACTGTGTGAGACAGCAGGAAACTACACCAGACTGTGTGAGCCAGCACAAAACTACACCAGACTGTGTGCGACAACACAAAGCTACACTAGACTGTGTGACACAGCACAAGACTACACTAGACTGTGTGAGACAACACAACGCCACACTAGACTGTGTGAGACAACACAAATCTGCACCAGACTGTGTGAGACAGCACCAAACCACACTAGAATGTGTGAGACAGCACAAAACCACACTAGACTGTGTGAGACAGCACAAAACTACACTGGACTTTGTGAGACAACTCAAAACCACACTAGACTGTGTGAGACAGCACAAAACTACACCAGACTGTGTGTGAAAGCACAAAACTACACCAGACTGTGTGAGACAGCATCAAACTACACTAGACTGTGTGGGACAGCATAAAACAGCACTAGACTGTGTGAGACAGCAGGAAACTACACCAGACTGTGTGAGACTGAACAAAACTACACTAGACTGTGTGAGACAGCACGAAACCACACTAGACTGTGTGGGACAGCACAAACCTACACTAGACTGTGTGAGACAGCACAGAACTACACTAGACTGTGTGAGACAGCACAAAACCACACTAGACTGTGTCAGACAGCACAAAACCACACCAGACTGTGTGAGACTGCACAAAACCACACTAGACTGTGTGAGAGAACACAAAACTACACAAGAATGTGTGAGAGAGCACAAGACCACACTAGACCGTGTGAGACAGCACAAATCTACACTAGACTGTGTGAGACAGCACAAAACTACACTAGACTTTGTGAGAAAGCACAAAACTACACCAGACTGTGTGAGACAGCATCAAACTATACTAGACTGTGTGGAACAGCAAAAAACCACACAAGACTGTGTGCGACAGCTCAAAACCACACTAGACTGTGTGAGACAGCACAAAACTACACCAGACTGTGTGACACAGCACAAAACTACACCAGACTGTGTGCGACAGCACAAAACTACACTAGACTGTGTGCGACAACACAAAGCTACACTAGACTGTGTGACACAGCACAAGACTACACTAGACTGTGTGAGACAACACAACGCCACACTAGACTGTGTGAGACAGCACAAAACCACACTAGGCTGTGTGAGACAACACAAAACTACAGCAGACTGTGTGACACAGCACCAAACAACACTAGACTGTGTGAGACAGCACAAAACCACACTAGACTGTGTGAGACAGCACAAAACTACACTGGACTTTGTGAGACAACTCAAAACCACACTAGACTGTGTGAGACAGCACAAAACTACACCAGACTGTGTGTGAAAGCACAAAACTACACCAGACTGAGTGAGACAGCATCAAACTACACTAGACTGTGTGTGACAGCATAAAACAACACTAGACTGTGTGAGACAGCAGGAAACTACACCAGACTGTGTGAGACAGAACAAAACTACACTAAACTGTGTGAGACAGCACAAAACCGCACTAGACTGTGTGAGACAGCACAAACCTACACTAGACTGTGTGAGACAGCACAGAACTACACTAGACTGTGTGAGACAGCACAGAACTACACTAGACTGTGTGAGACAGCACAAAACCACACTAGACTGTGTGAGACAGCACAAAACCACACCAGACTGTGTGAGACTGCACAAAACCACACTGGACTGTGTGAGAGAACACAAAACTACACAAGACTGTGTGAGAGAGCACAAGACCACACTAGACTGTGTGAGACAGCACAAAACTACACTAGACTGTGTGAGACAGCACAAAACCACACTAGACCTTCTGAGACAGCTCAAACCTACACTAGACTGTGTGAGACAGCACAGAACTACACTAGACTGTGTGAGACAGCACAAAACCACACTAGACTGTGTGCGACAGCACAAAACCACACCAGACGGTGTGAGACTGCACAAAACCACACTAGACTGTGTGAGACAACACAATACTACACAAGACTGTGTGAGAGAGCACAAGACCACACTAGACTGTGTGAGAGAACACAAAACTACACAAGACTGTGTGAGAGAGCACAAGACCACACTAGACAGTGTGAGACAGCACAAAACTACACTAGACTGTGTGAGACAGCACAAAACCACACTAGACCTTGTGAGACAGCTCAAACCTACAGTAGACTGTGTGAGACAGCACAGAACTACACTAGACTGTGTGAGACAACACAATACTACACAAGACTGTGTGAGAGAGCACAAGACCACACTAGACTGTGTGAGAGAACACAAATCTACACAAGACTGTGTGAGAGAGCACAAGACCACACTAGACTGTGTGAGACAGCACAAAACTACACTAGACTGTGTGAGACAGCACAAAACCACACTAGACCTTGTGAGACAGCTCAAACCTACAGTAGACTGTGTGAGACAGCACAGAACTGCACTAGACTGTGTGAGACAGCACAAAACCACACTAGACTGCGTGAGACAGCACAAAACCACACCAGACGGTGTGAGACTGCACAAAACCACACTAGACTGTGTGAGACAACACAATACTACACAAGACTGTGTGAGAGAGCACAAGACCACACTAGACAGTGTGAGACAGCACAAAACTACACTAGACTGTGTGAGACAGCACAAAACTACACAAGACTGTGTGAGACAGCACAAAACTACACCAGACTGTGTGAGACAGCATCAAACTATACTAGACTGTGTGGAACAGCAAACAACCACACAAGACTGTGTGAGACAGCTCAGAACCAGACTAGACTGTGTGAGACAGCACAAAACTACACCAGACTGTGTGACACAGCACAAAACTACACCAGACTGTGTGAGACAGCGCAAAACCACACCAGACTCTGTGAGACAGCACAAAACTACACTAGAGTGTGTGAGACAGCACAAGTCTACACTAGACTGTGTGAGACAGCACAAAACCACATTTGACTGTGTGAGACAGCAGGAAACTACACCAGACTGTGTGAGCCAGCACAAAACTACACCAGACTGTGAGAGACAGCACAAAACTACACTAGACTGTGTGAGACAGCACAAAACCACACTAGACTGTGTGAGACAGCACAGAACTACACTAGACTGTGTGAGACAGCACAAAACCACACTAGACCGTGTGAGACAGCACAAAACTACACTAGACTGTGTGAGACAGCACAAAACTACACTAGACTGTGTGAGACAGCACAAAACTACACCAGACTGTGTGAGACAGCATCAAACTATAATAGACTGTGTGGAACAGCAAAAAACCACACAAGACTGTGTGCGAAAGCTCAAAACCACACTAGACTGTGTGAGACAGCACAAAACTAGACCAGACTGTGTGACACAGCACAAAACTACACCAGACTGTGTGCGACAGCACAAAACTACACTAGACTGTGTGCGACAACACAAAGCTACACTAGACTGTGTGACACAGCACAAGACTACACTAGACTGTGTGAGACAACACAACGCCACACTAGACTGTGTGAGACAGCACAAAACCACACTAGGCTGTGTGAGACAACACAAAACTGCACCAGACTGTGTGAGACAGCACCAAACCACACTAGAATGTGTGAGACAGCACAAAACCCCACTAGACTGTGTGAGACAGCACAAAACTACACTGGACTTTGTGAGACAACTCAAAACCACACTAGACTGTGTGAGACAGAACAAAACTACACCAGACTGTGTGTGAAAGCACAAAACTACACCAGACTGTGTGAGACAGCATCAAACTACACTAGACTGTGTGGGACAGCATAAAACAGCACTAGACTGTGTGAGACAGCAGGAAACTACACCAGACTGTGTGAGACTGAACAAAACTACACTAGACTGTGTGAGACAGCACAAAACCACACTAGACTGTGTGAGACAGCACAAAACCACACTAGACTGTGTCAGACAGCACAAAACCACACCAGACTGTGTGAGACTGCACAAAACCACACTAGACTGTGTGAGAGAACACAAAACTACACAAGACTGTGTGAGAGAGCACAAGACCACACAAGACTGTGTGAGACAGCACAAAACTACACTAGACTGTGTGAGACAGCACAAAACCACACTAGACCTTGTGAGACAGCTCAAACCTACACTAGACTGTGTGAGACAGCACAGAACTACACTAGACTGTGTGAGACAGCACAAAACCACTCTAGACTGTGTGAGACAACACAATACTACAGAAGACGGTGTGAGAGAGCACAAGACCACACTAGACTGTGTGAGACAGCACAAAACTACACTAGACTGTGTGAGACAGCACAAAACTACACTAGACTGTGTGAGACAGCACAAAACTACACCAGACTGTGTGAGACAGCATCAAACTATACTAGACGGTGTGACACAGCACAAGACTACACTAGACTGTGTGAGACAACACAACGCCACACTAGACTGTGTGAGACAGCACAAAACCACACTAGGCTGTGTGAGACAACACAAAACTACACCAGACTGTGTGAGACAGCACCAAACCACACTAGAATGTGTGAGACAGCACAAAACTACACTGGACTTTGTGAGACAACTCAAAACCACACTAGACTGTGTGAGACAGCACAAAACTACACCAGACTGTGTGTGAAAGCACAAAACTACACCAGACTGTGTGAGACAGCATCAAACTACACTAGACTGTGTGGGACAGCATAAAACAGCACTAGACAGTGTGAGACAGCAGGAAACTACACCAGACTGTGTGAGACTGAACAAAACTACACTAGACTGTGTGAGACAGCACAAAACAACACTAGACTGTGTGGGACAGCACAAACCTACACTAGACTGTGTGAGACAGCACAGAACTACACTAGACTGTGTGAGACAGCACAAAACCACACTAGACTGTGTCAGACAGCACAAAACCACACCAGACTGTGTGAGACTGCACAAAACCACACTAGACTGTGTGAGAGAACACAAAACTACACAAGACTGTGTGAGAGAGCACAAGACCACACTAGACTGTGTGAGACAGCACAAAACTACACTAGACTGTGTGAGACAGCACAAAACCACACTAGACCTTGTGAGACAGCTCAAACCTACACTAGACTGTGTGAGACAGCACAGAACTACACTAGACTGTGTGAGACAGCACAAAACCACACTAGACTGTGTGAGACAGCACAAAACCACACCAGACGGTGTGAGACTGCACAAAACCACTCTAGACTGTGTGAGACAACACAATACTACACAAGACGGTGTGAGAGAGCACAAGACCACACTAGACGGTGTGAGACAGCACAAAACTACACTAGACTGTGTGAGACAGCACAAAACTACACTAGACTGTGTGAGACAGCACAAAACTACACCAGACTGTGTGAGACAGCATCAAACTATACTAGACTCTGTGGAACAGCAAGAAACCACACAAGACTGTGTGAGACAGCTCAAAACCAGACTAGACTGTGTGAGACAGCACAAAACTACACCGGACTGTGTGACACAGCACAAAACTACACCAGACTGTGTGAGACAGCACAAAACTACACTAGACTGTGTGCGACAACACAAAGCTACACTAGACTGTGTGACACAGCACAAGACTACACTAGACTGTGTGGGACAACATAACTCCACACTAGACTGTGTGAGACAGCACAAAACCACACTAGGCTGTGTGAGACAACACAAAACTACACCAGACTGTGTGAGACAGCACCAAACCACACTAGACTGTGTGAGACAGCACAAAACCACACTAGACTGTGTGAGACCTCACAAAACTACACTAGACTGTGTGAGACAGCACAAAACTACAGTAGACTGTGTGAGACAGCACAAAACTACACTGGACTTTGTGAGACAACTCAAAACCACACTAGACTGTGTGAGACAGCACAAAACTATACCAGACTGTGTGTGAAAGCACAAAACTACACCAGACTGTGTGAGACAGCATCAAACTACACTAGACTGTGTGGGACAGCATAAAACAACACTAGACTGTGTGAGACAGCAGGAAACTACACCAGACTGTGTGAGACTGAACAAAACTACACTAGACTGTGTGAGACAGCACAAAACCACGCTAGACTGTGTGGGACAGCACAAACCTACACTAGACTGTGTGAGACAGCACAGAACTACACTAGACTGTGTGAGACAGCACAAAACCACACTAGACTGTGTCAGACAGCACAAAACCACACCAGACTGTGTGAGACTGCACAAAACCACACTAGACTGTGTGAGAGAACGCAAAACTACACAAGACTGTGTGAGAGAGCACAAGACCACACTAGACTGTGTGAGACAGCACAAAACTACACTAGACTGTGTGAGACAGCACAAAACCACACTAGACCTTGTGAGACAGCTCAAACCTACACTAGACTGTGTGAGACAGCACAGAACTACACTAGACTGTGTGAGACAGCACAAAACCACACTAGACTGTGTGGGACAGCACAAAACCACACCAGACGGTGTGAGACTGCACAAAACCACTCTAGACTGTGTGGGACAACACAATACTACACAGGACGGTGTGAGAGAGCACAAGACCACACTAGACTGTGTGAGACAGCACAAAACTACACTAGACTGTGTGAGACAGCACAAAACTACACCAGACTGTGTGAGACAGCATCAAACTATACTAGACTGTGTGGAACAGCACAAAACTACACCAGACTGTGTGAGACAGCACAAAACTACACTAGACTGTGTGCGACAACACAAAGCTACACTAGACTGTGTGACACAGCACAAGACTACACTAGACTGTGTGAGACAACACAACTCCACACTAGACTGTGTGAGACAGCACAAAACCACACTAGGCTGTGTGAGACAACACGAAACTACACCAGACTGTGTGAGACAGCACAAAACCACACCAGACGGTGTGAGGCTGCACAAAACCACTCTAGACTGTGTGAGACAACACAATACTACACAAGACGGTGTGAGAGAGCACAAGACCACACTAGACTGTGTGAGACAGCACAAAACTACACTAGACTGTGTGAGACAGCACAAAACTACACTAGACTGTGTGAGACAGCACAAAACTACACCAGACTGTGTGAGACAGCATCAAACTATACTAGACTGTGTGACACAGCTCAAGACTACACTAGACTGTGTGAGACAACACAACGCCACACTAGACTGTGTGAGACAGCACAAAACCACACTAGGCTGTGTGAGACAACACAAAACTACACCAGACTGTGTGAGACAGCACCAAACCACACTAGAATGTGTGAGACAGCACAAAACTACACTGGACTTTGTGAGACAACTCAAAACCACACTAGACTGTGTGAGACAGCACAAAACTACACCAGACTGTGTGTGAAAGCACAAAACTACACCAGACTGTGTGAGACAGCATCAAACTACACTAGACTGTGTGGGACAGCATAAAACAGCACTAGACTGTGTGAGACAGCAGGAAACTACACCAGACTGTGTGAGACTGAACAAAACTACACTAGACTGTGTGAGACAGCACAAAACCACACTAGACTGTGTGGGACAGCACAAACCTACACTAGACTGTGTGAGACAGCACAGAACTACACTAGACTGTGTGAGACAGCACAAAACCACACTAGACTGTGTCAGACAGCACAAAACCACACCAGACTGTGTGAGACTGCACAAAACCACACTAGACTGTGTGAGAGAACACAAAACTACACAAGACTGTGTGAGAGAGCACAAGACCACACTAGACTGTGTGAGACAGCACAAAACTACACTAGACTGTGTGAGACAGCACAAAACCACACTAGACCTTGTGAGACAGCTCAAACCTACACTAGACTGTGTGAGACAGCACAGAACTACACTAGACTGTGTGAGACAGCACAAAACCACACTAGACTGTGTGAGACAGCACAAAACCACACCAGACGGTGTGAGACTGCACAAAACCACTCTAGACTGTGTGAGACAACACAATACTACACAAGACGGTGTGAGAAAGCACAAGACCACACTAGACAGTGTGAGACAGCACAAAACTACACTAGACTGTGTGAGACAGCACGAAACTACACTAGACTGTGTGAGACAGCACAAAACTACACCAGACTGTGTGAGACAGCATCAAACTATACTAGACTCTGTGGAACAGCAAGAAACCACACAAGACTGTGTGAGACAGCTCAAAACCAGACTAGACTGTGTGAGACAGCACAAAACTACACCGGACTGTGTGACACACCACAAAACTACACCAGACTGTGTGAGACAGCACAAAACTACACTAGACTGTGTGCGACAACACAAAGCTACACTAGACTGTGTGACACAGCACAAGACTACACTAGACTGTGTGAGACAACATAACTCCACACTAGACTGTGTGAGACAGCACAAAACCACACTAGGCTGTGTGAGACAACACAAAACTACACCAGACTGTGTGAGACAGCACCAAACCACACTAGACTGTGTGAGACAGCACAAAACCACACTAGACTGTGTGAGACCTCACAAAACTACACTAGACTGTGTGAGACAGCACAAAACTACACTAGACTGTGTGAGACAGCACAAAACTACACTGGACTTTGTGAGACAACTCAAAACCACACTAGACTGTGTGAGACAGCACAAAACTATACCAGACTGTGTGTGAAAGCACAAAACTACACCAGACTGTGTGAGACAGCATCAAACTACACTAGACTGTGTGGGACAGCATAAAACAACACTAGACTGTGTGAGACAGCAGGAAACTACACCAGACTGTGTGAGACTGAACAAAACTACACTAGACTGTGTGAGACAGCACAAAACCACACTAGACTGTGTGGGACAGCACAAACCTACACTAGACTGTGTGAGACAGCACAGAACTACACTAGACTGTGTGAGACAGCACAAAACCACACTAGACTGTGTCAGACAGCACAAAACCACACCAGACTGTGTGAGACAGCACAAAACTACACTAGACTGTGTGAGACAGCACAAAACTACACTAGACTGTGTGAGACAGCACAAAACTACACCAGACTGTGTGAGACAGCATCAAACTATACTAGACTGTGTGACACAGCTCAAGACTACACTAGACTGTGTGAGACAACACAACGCCACACTAGACTGTGTGAGACAGCACAAAACCACACTAGGCTGTGTGAGACAACACAAAACTACACCAGACTGTGTGAGACAGCACCAAACCACACTAGAATGTGTGAGACAGCACAAAACTACACTGGACTTTGTGAGACAACTCAAAACCACACTAGACTGTGTGAGACAGCACAAAACTACACCAGACTGTGTGTGAAAGCACAAAACTACACCAGACTGTGTGAGACAGCATCAAACTACACTAGACTGTGTGGGACAGCATAAAACAGCACTAGACTGTGTGAGACAGCAGGAAACTACACCAGACTGTGTGAGACTGAACAAAACTACACTAGACTGTGTGAGACAGCACAAAACCACACTAGACTGTGTGGGACAGCACAAACCTACACTAGACTGTGTGAGACAGCACAGAACTACACTAGACTGTGTGAGACAGCACAAAACCACACTAGACTGTGTCAGACAGCACAAAACCACACCAGACTGTGTGAGACTGCACAAAACCACACTAGACTGTGTGAGAGAACACAAAACTACACAAGACTGTGTGAGAGAGCACAAGACCACACTAGACTGTGTGAGACAGCACAAAACTACACTAGACTGTGTGAGACAGCACAAAACCACACTAGACCTTGTGAGACAGCTCAAACCTACACTAGACTGTGTGAGACAGCACAGAACTACACTAGACTGTGTGAGACAGCACAAAACCACACTAGACTGTGTGAGACAGCACAAAACCACACCAGACGGTGTGAGACTGCACAAAACCACTCTAGACTGTGTGAGACAACACAATACTACACAAGACGGTGTGAGAAAGCACAAGACCACACTAGACAGTGTGAGACAGCACAAAACTACACTAGACTGTGTGAGACAGCACGAAACTACACTAGACTGTGTGAGACAGCACAAAACTACACCAGACTGTGTGAGACAGCATCAAACTATACTAGACTCTGTGGAACAGCAAGAAACCACACAAGACTGTGTGAGACAGCTCAAAACCAGACTAGACTGTGTGAGACAGCACAAAACTACACCGGACTGTGTGACACACCACAAAACTACACCAGACTGTGTGAGACAGCACAAAACTACACTAGACTGTGTGCGACAACACAAAGCTACACTAGACTGTGTGACACAGCACAAGACTACACTAGACTGTGTGAGACAACATAACTCCACACTAGACTGTGTGAGACAGCACAAAACCACACTAGGCTGTGTGAGACAACACAAAACTACACCAGACTGTGTGAGACAGCACCAAACCACACTAGACTGTGTGAGACAGCACAAAACCACACTAGACTGTGTGAGACCTCACAAAACTACACTAGACTGTGTGAGACAGCACAAAACTACACTAGACTGTGTGAGACAGCACAAAACTACACTGGACTTTGTGAGACAACTCAAAACCACACTAGACTGTGTGAGACAGCACAAAACTATACCAGACTGTGTGTGAAAGCACAAAACTACACCAGACTGTGTGAGACAGCATCAAACTACACTAGACTGTGTGGGACAGCATAAAACAACACTAGACTGTGTGAGACAGCAGGAAACTACACCAGACTGTGTGAGACTGAACAAAACTACACTAGACTGTGTGAGACAGCACAAAACCACACTAGACTGTGTGGGACAGCACAAACCTACACTAGACTGTGTGAGACAGCACAGAACTACACTAGACTGTGTGAGACAGCACAAAACCACACTAGACTGTGTCAGACAGCACAAAACCACACCAGACTGTGTGAGACTGCACAAAACCACACTAGACTGTGTGAGAGAACGCAAAACTACACAAGACTGTGTGAGAGAGCACAAGACCACACTAGACTGTGTGAGACAGCACAAAACTACACTAGACTGTGTGAGACAGCACAAAACCACACTAGACCTTGTGAGACAGCTCAAACCTACACTAGACTGTGTGAGACAGCACAGAACTAAACTAGACTGTGTGAGACAGCACAAAACCACACTAGACTGTGTGAGACAGCACAAAACTACACCAGACTGTGTGACACAGCACAAAACTACACCAGACTGTGTGAGACAGCATCAAACTATACTAGACTCTGTGGAACAGCAAGAAACCACACAAGACTGTGTGAGACAGCTCAAAACCAGACTAGACTGTGTGAGACAGCACAAAACTACACCGGACTGTGTGACACACCACAAAACTACACCAGACTGTGTGAGACAGCACAAAACTACACTAGACTGTGTGCGACAACACAAAGCTACACTAGACTGTGTGACACAGCACAAGACTACACTAGACTGTGTGAGACAACATAACTCCACACTAGACTGTGTGAGACAGCACAAAACCACACTAGGCTGTGTGAGACAACACAAAACTACACCAGACTGTGTGAGACAGCACCAAACCACACTAGACTGTGTGAGACAGCACAAAACCACACTAGACTGTGTGAGACCTCACAAAACTACACTAGACTGTGTGAGACAGCACAAAACTACACTAGACTGTGTGAGACAGCACAAAACTATACTGGACTTTGTGAGACAACTCAAAACCACACTAGACTGTGTGAGACAGCACAAAACTATACCAGACTGTGTGTGAAAGCACAAAACTACACCAGACTGTGTGAGACAGCATCAAACTACACTAGACTGTGTGGGACAGCATAAAACAACACTAGACTGTGTGAGACAGCAGGAAACTACACCAGACTGTGTGAGACTGAACAAAACTACACTAGACTGTGTGAGACAGCACAAAACCACACTAGACTGTGTGGGACAGCACAAACCTACACTAGACTGTGTGAGACAGCACAGAACTACACTAGACTGTGTGAGACAGCACAAAACCACACTAGACTGTGTCAGACAGCACAAAACCACACCAGACTGTGTGAGACTGCACAAAACCACACTAGACTGTGTGAGAGAACGCAAAACTACACAAGACTGTGTGAGAGAGCACAAGACCACACTAGACTGTGTGAGACAGCACAAAACTACACTAGACTGTGTGAGACAGCACAAAACCACACTAGACCTTGTGAGACAGCTCAAACCTACACTAGACTGTGTGAGACAGCACAGAACTACACTAGACTGTGTGAGACAGCACAAAACCACACTAGACTGTGTGAGACAGCACAAAACCACACCAGATGGTGTGAGACTGCACAAAACCACTCTAGACTGTGTGGGACAACACAATACTACACAGGACGGTGTGAGAGAGCACAAGACCACACTAGACTGTGTGAGACAGCACAAAACTACACTAGACTGTGTGAGACAGCACAAAACTACACTAGACTGTGTGAGACAGCACAAAACTACACCAGACTGTGTGAGACAGCATCAAACTATACTAGACTGTGTGGAACAGCACAAAACTACACCAGACTGTGTGAGACAGCACAAAACTACACTAGACTGTGTGCGACAACACAAAGCTACACTAGACTGTGTGACACAGCACAAGACTACACTAGACTGTGTGAGACAACACAACTACACACTAGACTGTGTGAGACAGCACAAAACCACACTAGGCTGTGTGAGACAACGCGAAACTACACCAGACTGTGTGAGACAGCACCAAACCACACTAGACTGTGTGAGACAGCACAAAACCACACTTGACTGTGTGAGACCTCACAAAACTACACTAGACTGTGTGAGACATCACAAAACTACACTAGACTGTGTGAGACAGCGCAAAACAACACCAGACTGTGTGAGACAGCATCAAAATACACTAGACTGTGTGGGACAGCGTAAAAGCACACTAGACTGTGTGTGACAGCAGGAAACTACACCAGACTGTGTGAGACAACACAAAACTACACCAGACTGTGTGAGACAGCACCAAACCACACTAGACTGTGTGAGACAACACAATACTACACAAGACTGTGTGAGAGAGCGCAAGACCACACTAGACTGTGTGAGACAACACAAAACTACACTGGACTGTGTGAGACAGCACAAAACTACACTAGACTGTGTGAGACAGCACAAAACTACACCAGACTGTGTGAGACAGCATCAAACTATACTAGACTGTGTGGAACAGCATAAAACCACACAAGACTGTGTGCGACAGCTCAAAACCACACTAGACTGTGTGAGACAGCACAAAACTACACCAGACTGTGTGACAGAGCACAAAACTACACCAGACTGTGTGAGACAGCACAAAACTACACTAGACTGTGTGCGACAACACAAAGCTACACTAGACTGTGTGACACAGCACAAGACTACACTAGACTGTGTGAGACAACACAACGCCACACTAGACTGTGTGAGACAGCACAAAACCACACTAGGCTGTGTGAGACAACACAAAACTACACCAGACTGTGTGAGACAGCACCAAACCACACTAGACCGTGTGAGACAGCACAAAACCACACTAGACTGTGTGAGACCTCACAAAACTACACTAGACTGTGTGAGACATCACAAAACTACACTGGACTGTGTGAGACAGCGCATAAATACACCAGAATGTGTGAGAGAGCATCAAAATACACTAGACTGTGTGGGACAGCGTAAAAGCACACTAGACTGTGTGTGACAGCAGGAAACTACACCAGACTGTGTGAGACAACACAAAACTACACCAGACTGTGGGAGACAGCACCAAACCACACTAGACAGTGTGAGACAGCACAAAACCACACTAGACTGTGTGAGACAGCACAAAACCACACTAGACTGTGTGAGACAGCACCAAACTACACTAGACTTTGTGAGACAACTCAAAACCACACTAGACAGTGTGAGACAGCACAAAACTACACCAGACTGTGTGTGAAAGCACAAAACTAGACGAGACTGTGTGAGACAGCTTCAAACTATACTAGACTGTGTGGGACAGCATAAAACAACACTAGACTGTGTGAGACAGCAGGAAACTACACCAGACTGTGTGAGACAGAACAAAACTACACTAGACTGTGTGAGACAGCACAAAACCACACTAGACTGTGTGCGACAACACAGAACCACACTAGACTGTGTGACACAACACAGAACCACTCTAGACTGTGTGAGACAGCACAAAACCGCACTAGACTGTGTGAGACAACACAAGACTACACTAGACTGTGTGACATAGCACAAGACTACACTAGACTGTGTGAGACAACACAACACCACACTAGACTGTGTGAGACAACGCAAAACCACACTAGACTGTGTGGGACAACACAATACTACACAGGACGGTGTGAGAGAGCACAAGACCACACTAGACTGTGTGAGACAGCACAAAACTACACTAGACTGTGTGAGACAGCACAAAACTACACTAGACTGTGTGAGACAGCACAAAACTACACCAGACTGTGTGAGACAGCATCAAACTATACTAGACTGTGTGGAACAGCACAAAACTACACCAGACTGTGTGAGACAGCACAAAACTACACTAGACTGTGTGCGACAACACAAAGCTACACTAGACTGTGTGACACAGCACAAGACTACACTAGACTGTGTGAGACAACACAACTACACACTAGACTGTGTGAGACAGCACAAAACCACACTAGGCTGTGTGAGACAACGCGAAACTACACCAGACTGTGTGAGACAGCACCAAACCACACTAGACTGTGTGAGACAGCAGAAAACCACACTAGACTGTGTGAGACCTCACAAAACTACACTAGACTGTGTGAGACATCACAAAACTACACTAGACTGTGTGAGACAGCGCAAAACAACACCAGACTGTGTGAGACAGCATCAAAATACACTAGACTGTGTGGGACAGCGTAAAAGCACACTAGACTGTGTGTGACAGCAGGAAACTACACCAGACTGTGTGAGACAACACAAAACTACACCAGACTGTGTGAGACAGCACCAAACCACACTAGACTGTGTGAGACAACACAATACTACACAAGACTGTGTGAGAGAGCGCAAGACCACACTAGACTGTGTGAGACAACACAAAACTACACTGGACTGTGTGAGACAGCACAAAACTACACTAGACTGTGTGAGACAGCACAAAACTACACCAGACTGTGTGAGACAGCATCAAACTATACTAGACTGTGTGGAACAGCAAAAAACCACACAAGACTGTGTGCGACAGCTCAAAACCACACTAGACTGTGTGAGACAGCACAAAACTACACCAGACTGTGTGACAGAGCACAAAACTACACCAGACTGTGTGAGACAGCACAAAACTACACTAGACTGTGTGCGACAACACAAAGCTACACTAGACTGTGTGACACAGCACAAGACTACACTAGACTGTGTGAGACAACACAACGCCACACTAGACTGTGTGAGACAGCACAAAACCACACTAGGCTGTGTGAGACAACACAAAACTACACCAGACTGTGTGAGACAGCACCAAACCACACTAGACCGTGTGAGACAGCACAAAACCACACTAGACTGTGTGAGACAGCACAAAACCACACTAGACTGTGTGAGACAGCACCAAACTACACTAGACTTTGTGAGACAACTCAAAACCACACTAGACAGTGTGAGACAGCACAAAACTACACCAGACTGTGTGTGAAAGCACAAAACTAGACGAGACTGTGTGAGACAGCTTCAAACTATACTAGACTGAGTGGGACAGCATAAAACAACACTAGACTGTGTGAGACAGCAGGAAACTACACCAGACTGTGTGAGACAGAACAAAACTACACTAGACTGTGTGAGACAGCACAAAACCACACTAGACTGTGTGCGACAACACAGAACCACACTAGACTGTGTGACACAACACAGAACCACTCTAGACTGTGTGAGACAGCACAAAACCGCACTAGACTGTGTGAGACAACACAAGACTACACTAGACTGTGTGACATAGCACAAGACTACACTGGACTGTGTGAGACAACACAACACCACACTAGACTGTGTGAGACAACGCAAAACCACACTAGACTGTGTGAGACAACACAAAACTACACCAGACTCTGTGAGACAGCACAAAACTACACTAGTGTGTGTGAGCCAGCACAAGGCTACACTAGACTGTGTGAGACAGCACAAAACCACATTTGACTGTGTGAGACAGCAGGAAACTACACCAGACTGTGTGAGCCAGCACAAAACTACACCAGACTGTGAGAGACAGCACAAAACTACACTAGACTGTGTGAGACAGCACAAAACCACACTAGACTGTGTGAGACAGCACAGAACTACACTAGACTGTGTGAGACAGCCCAAAACCACACTAGACTGTGTGAGACAGCACAAAACCACACCAGACGGTGCGAGACTGCACAAAACCACACTAGACTGTGTGAGACAACACAATACTACACAAGACTGTGTGAGAGAGCACAAGACCACACTAGACTGTGTGAGACAGCACAAAACTACACTAGACTGTGTGAGACAGCACAAAACTACACTAGACTGTGTGAGACAGCACAAAACTACACCAGACTGTGTGAGACAGCATCAAACTACACTAGACTGTGTGAGACAGCACAAAACTACACCAGACTGTGTGAGACAGCATCAAACTACACTAGACTGTGTGAGACAGCACGAAACTACACCAGACTGTGTGAGACAGCATCAAACTATACTAGACTGTGTGGAACAGCAAAAAACCACACAAGACTGTGTGCGACAGCTCAAAACCACACTGGACTGTGTGAGACAGCACAAAACTACACCAGACTGTGTGACACAGCACAAAACTACAGCAGACTGTGTGCGACAGCACAAAACTACACTAGACTGTGTGCGACAACACAAAGCTACACTAGACTGTGTGACACAGCACAAGACTACACTAGACTGTGTGAGACAACACAACGCCACACTAGACTGTGTGAGACAGCACAAAACCACACTAGGCTGTGTGAGACAACACAAAACTACACCAGACTGTGTGAGACAGCACCAAACCACACTAGACTGTGTGAGACAGCACAAAACCACACTAGACTGTGTGAGACAGCACAAAACTACACTGGACTTTGTGAGACAACTCAAAACCACACTAGACTGTGTGAGACAGCACAAAACTACACCAGACTGTGTGTGAAAGCACAAAACTACACCAGACTGAGTGAGACAGCATCAAACTACACTAGACTGTGTGGGACAGCATAAAACAACACTAGACTGTGTGAGACAGCAGGAAACTACACCAGACTGTGTGAGACAGAACAAAACTACACTAGACTGTGTGAGACTGCACAAAACCACACTAGACTGTGTGGGACAGCACAAACCTACATTAGACTGTGTGAGACAGCACAGAACTACACTAGACTGTGTGAGACAGCACAAAACCACACTAGACTGTGTGAGACAGCACAAAACCACACCAGACTGTGTGAGACTGCACAAAACCACACTAGGCTGTGTGAGACAACACAAAACTACACCAGACTGTGTGAGACAGCACCAAACCACACTAGACCGTGTGAGACAGCACAAAACCACACTAGACTGTGTGAGACAGCACAAAACCACACTAGACTGTGTGAGACAGCACCAAACTACACTAGACTTTGTGAGACAACTCAAAACCACACTAGACAGTGTGAGACAGCACAAAACTACACCAGACTGTGTGTGAAAGCACAAAACTAGACGAGACTGTGTGAGACAGCTTCAAACTATACTAGACTGTGTGGGACAGCATAAAACAACACTAGACTGTGTGAGACAGCAGGAAACTACACCAGACTGTGTGAGACAGAACAAAACTACACTAGACTGTGTGAGACAGCACAAAACCACACTAGACTGTGTGCGACAACACAGAACCACACTAGACTGTGTGACACAACACAGAACCACTCTAGACTGTGTGAGACAGCACAAAACCGCACTAGACTGTGTGAGACAACACAAGACTACACTAGACTGTGTGACATAGCACAAGACTACACTAGACTGTGTGAGACAACACAACACCACACTAGACTGTGTGAGACAACGCAAAACCACACTAGACTGTGTGAGACAACACAAAACTACACCAGACTCTGTGAGACAGCACAAAACTACACTAGTGTGTGTGAGCCAGCACAAGGCTACACTAGACTGTGTGAGACAGCACAAAACCACATTTGACTGTGTGAGACAGCAGGAAACTACACCAGACTGTGTGAGCCAGCACAAAACTACACCAGACTGTGAGAGACAGCACAAAACTACACTAGACTGTGTGAGACAGCACAAAACCACACTAGACTGTGTGAGACAGCACAGAACTACACTAGACTGTGTGAGACAGCCCAAAACCACACTAGACTGTGTGAGACAGCACAAAACCACACCAGACGGTGCGAGACTGCACAAAACCACACTAGACTGTGTGAGACAACACAATACTACACAAGACTGTGTGAGAGAGCACAAGACCACACTAGACTGTGTGAGACAGCACAAAACTACACTAGACTGTGTGAGACAGCACAAAACTACACTAGACTGTGTGAGACAGCACAAAACTACACCAGACTGTGTGAGACAGCATCAAACTACACTAGACTGTGTGAGACAGCACAAAACTACACCAGACTGTGTGAGACAGCATCAAACTACACTAGACTGTGTGAGACAGCACGAAACTACACCAGACTGTGTGAGACAGCATCAAACTATACTAGACTGTGTGGAACAGCAAAAAACCACACAAGACTGTGTGCGACAGCTCAAAACCACACTGGACTGTGTGAGACAGCACAAAACTACACCAGACTGTGTGACACAGCACAAAACTACAGCAGACTGTGTGCGACAGCACAAAACTACACTAGACTGTGTGCGACAACACAAAGCTACACTAGACTGTGTGACACAGCACAAGACTACACTAGACTGTGTGAGACAACACAACGCCACACTAGACTGTGTGAGACAGCACAAAACCACACTAGGCTGTGTGAGACAACACAAAACTACACCAGACTGTGTGAGACAGCACCAAACCACACTAGACTGTGTGAGACAGCACAAAACCACACTAGACTGTGTGAGACAGCACAAAACTACACTGGACTTTGTGAGACAACTCAAAACCACACTAGACTGTGTGAGACAGCACAAAACTACACCAGACTGTGTGTGAAAGCACAAAACTACACCAGACTGAGTGAGACAGCATCAAACTACACTAGACTGTGTGGGACAGCATAAAACAACACTAGACTGTGTGAGACAGCAGGAAACTACACCAGACTGTGTGAGACAGAACAAAACTACACTAGACTGTGTGAGACTGCACAAAACCACACTAGACTGTGTGGGACAGCACAAACCTACATTAGACTGTGTGAGACAGCACAGAACTACACTAGACTGTGTGAGACAGCACAAAACCACACTAGACTGTGTGAGACAGCACAAAACCACACCAGACTGTGTGAGACTGCACAAAACCACACTAGACTGTGTGAGAGAACACAAAACTACACAAGACTGTGTGAGAGAGCACAAGACCACACTAGACTGTGTGAGACAGCACAAAACTGCACTAGACTGTGTGAGACAGCACAAAACCACACTAGACCTTGTGAGACAGCTCAAACCTACACTAGACTGTGTGAGACAGCACAGAACTACACTAGACTGTGTGAGACAGCACAAAACCACACTAGACTTATGAGACAGCACAAAACCACACCAGACGGTGTGAGACTGCACAAAACCACACTAGACTGTGTGAGACAACACAATACTACACAAGACGGTGTGAGAGAGCACAAGACCACACTAGACTGTGTGAGACAGCACAAAACTACACTAGACTGTGTGAGACAGCACAAAACTACACTAGACTGTGTGAGACAGCACAAAACTACACCAGACTGTGTGAGACAGCATCAAACTATACTAGACTGTGTGGAACAGCAAAAAACCACACAAGACTGTGTGAGACAGCTCAAAACCAGACTAGACTGTGTGAGACAGCACAAAACTACACCAGACTGTGTGAGACAGCACAAAACTACACTAGACTGTGTGCGACAACACAAAGCTACACTAGACTGTGTGACACAGCACAAGACTACACTAGACTGTGTGAGACAACACAACGCCACACTAGACTGTGTGAGACAGCACAAAACCACACTAGGCTGTGTGAGACAACACAAAACTACACCAGACTGTGTGAGACAGCACCAAACCACACTAGACTGTGTGAGACAGCACAAAACCACACTAGACTGTGTGAGACCTCACAAAACTACACTAGACTGTGTGAGACAGCGCAAAACTACACCAGACTGTGTGAGACAGCATCAAAATACACTAGACTGTGTGGGACAGCGTAAAAGCACACTAGACTGTGTGTGACAGCAGGAAACTACACCAGACTGTGTGAGACAACACAAAACTACACCAGACTGTGTGAGACAGCACCAAACCACACTAGACTGTGTGAGACAACACAATACTACACAAGACTGTGTGAGAGAGCGCAAGACCACACTAGACTGTGTGAGACAGCACAAAACTACACTAGACTGTGTGAGACAGCACAAAACTACACTAGACTGTGTGAGACAGCACAAAACTACACCAGACTGTGTGACACAGCAGAAAACTATACTAGACTGTGTGAGACAGCACAAAACTACACTAGACTGTGTGCGACAACACAAAGCTACACTAGACTGTGTGAGACAGCGCAAAACTACACCAGACTGTGTGAGACAGCATCAAAATACACTAGACTGTGTGGGACAACACTAGACTGTGTGAGACAACACAACGCCACACTAGACTGTGTGAGACAGCACAAAACCACACTAGGCTGTGTGAGACAACACAAAACTACACCAGACTGTGTGAGACAGCACCAAACCACACTAGACTGTGTGAGACCTCACAAAACTACACTAGACTGTGTGAGACAGCGCAAAACTACACCAGACTGTGTGAGACAGCATCAAAATACACTAGACTGTGTGGGACAGCGTAAAAGCACACTAGACTGTGTGTGACAGCAGGAAACTACACCAGACTGTGTGAGACAACACAAAACTACACCAGACTGTGTGAGACAGCACCAAACCACACAAGACTGTGTGAGACAACACAATACTACACAAGACTGTGTGAGAGAGCGCAAGACCACACTAGACTGTGTGAGACAGCACAAAACTACACTAGACTGTGTGAGACAGCACAAAACTACACTAGACTGTGTGAGACAGCACAAAACTACACCAGACTGTGTGACACAGCAGAAAACTATACTAGACTGTGTGAGACAGCACAAAACTACACTAGACTGTGTGCGACAACACAAAGCTACACTAGACTGTGTGACACAGCACAAGACTACACTAGACTGTGTGAGACAACACAACGCCACACTAGACTGTGTGAGACAGCACAAAACCACACTAGGCTGTGTGAGACAACACAAAACTACACCAGACTGTGTGAGACAGCACCAAACCACACTAGACCGTGTGAGACAGCACAAAACCACACTAGACTGTGTGAGACCTCACAAAACTACACTAGACTGTGTGAGACAGCACAAAACTACACTAGACTGTGTGAGACAGCGCAAAACTACACCAGACTGTGTGAGACAGCATCAAAATACACTAGACTGTGTGGGACAGCGTAAAAGCACACTAGACTGTGAGTGACAGCAGGAAACTACACCAGACTGTGTGAGACAACACAAAACTACACCAGACTGTGGGAGACAGCACCAAACCACACTAGACTGTGTGAGACAGCACAAAACCACACTAGACTGTGTGAGACAGCACAAAACCACACTAGACTGTGTGAGACAGCACCAAACTACACTAGACTTTGTGAGACAACTCAAAACCACACTAGACCGTGTGAGACAGCACAAAACTACACCAGACTGTGTGTGAAAGCACAAAACTACACGAGACTGTGTGAGACAGCTTCAAACTATACTAGACTGTGTGGGACAGCATAAAACAACACTAGACTGTGTGAGACAGCAGGAAACTACACCAGACTGTGTGAGACAGAACAAAACTACACTAGACTGTGTGAGACAGCACAAAACCACACTAGACTGTGTGCGACAACACAGAACCACACTAGACTGTGTGACACAACACAGAACCACTCTAGACTGTGTGAGACAGCACAAAACCGCACTAGACTGTGTGAGACAACACAAGACTACACTAGACTGTGTGACATAGCACAAGACTAGACTAGACTGTGTGAGACAACACAACACCACACTAGACTGTGTGAGACAACGCAAAACCACACTAGACTGTGTGAGACAACACAAAACTACACCAGACTCTGTGCGACAGCACAAAACTACACTAGAGTGTGTGAGACAGCACAAGGCTACACTAGACTGTGTGAGACAGCACAAAACCACATTTGACTGTGTGAGACAGCAGGAAACTACACCAGACTGTGTGAGGCAGCACAAAACTACACCAGACTGTGAGAGACAGCACAAAACTACACTAGACTGTGTGAGACAGCACAAAACCACACTAGACTGTGTGAGACAGCACAGAACTACACTAGACTGTGTGAGACAGCACAAAACCACACTAGACTGTGTGAGACAGCACAAAACCACACCAGACGGTGCGAGACTGCACAAAACCACACTAGACTGTGTGAGACAACACAATACTACACAAGACTGTGTGAGAGAGCACAAGACCACACTAGACTGTGTGAGACAGCACAAAACTACACTAGACTGTGTGACACAGCACAAAACTACACCAGACTGTGTGCCACAGCACAAAACTACACTAGACTGTGTGCGACAACACAAAGCTACACTAGACTGTGTGACACAGCACAAGACTACACTAGACTGTGTGAGACAACACAACGCCACACTAGACTGTGTGAGACAGCACAAAACCACACTAGGCTGTGTGAGACAACACAAAACTACACCAGACTGTGTGAGACAGCACCAAACCACACTAGACTGTGTGAGACAGCACAAAACCACACTAGACTGTGTGAGACAGCACAAAACTACACTGGACTTTGTGAGACAATTCAAAACCACACTAGACTGTGTGAGACAGCACAAAACTACACCAGACTGTGTGTGAAAGCACAAAACTACACCAGACTGTGTGAGACAGCATCAAACTACACTAGACTGTGTGGGACAGCATAAAACAACACTAGACTGTGTGAGACAGCAGGAAACTACACCAGACTGTGTGAGACAGAACAAAACTACACTAGACTGTGTGAGACAGCACAAAACCACACTAGACTGTGTGGGACAGCACAAACCTACACTAGACTGTGTGAGACAGCACAGAACTACACTAGACAGTGTGAGACAGCACAAAACCACACTAGACTGTGTGAGACAGCACAAAACCACACCAGACTGTGTGAGACTGCACAAAACCACACTAGACTGTGTGAGAGAACACAAAACTACACAGGACTGTGTGAGAGAGCACAAGACCACACTAGACTGTGTGAGACAGCACAGAACTGCACTAGACTATGTGAGACAGCACAAAACCACACTAGACCTTGTGAGACAGCTCAAACCTACACTAGATTGTGTGAGACAGCACAAAACCACACTAGACTGTGTGAGACAGCACAAAACCACACCAGACGGTGTGAGACTGCACAAAACCACACTAGACGGTGTGAGACTGCACAAAACCACACTAGACTGTGTGAGACAACACAATACTACACAAGACGGTGTGAGAGAGCACAAGACCACACTAGACGGTGTGAGACAGCACAAAACTACACTAGACTGTGTGAGACAGCACAAAACTACACTAGACTGTGTGAGACAGCACAAAACTACACCAGACTGTGTGAGACAGCATCAAACTATACTAGACTGTGTGGAACAGCAAATAACCACACAAGACTGTGTGAGACAGCTCAAAACCAGACTAGACTGTGTGAGACAGCACAAAACTACACCAGACTGTGTGAGACAGCACAAAACTACACTAGACTGTGTGCGACAACACAACGCTACACTAGACTGTGTGACACAGCACAAGACTACACTAGACTGTGTGAGACAACACAACGCCACACTAGACTGTGTGAGACAGCACAAAACCACACTAGGCTGTGTGAGACAACACAAAACTACACCAGACTGTGTGAGACAGCACCAAACCACACTAGACTGTGTGAGACAGCACAAAACCACACTAGACTGTGTGAGACCTCACAAAACTACACTAGACTGTGTGAGACAGCACAAAACTACACTAGACTGTGTGAGACAGCGCAAAACTACACCAGACTGTGTGAGACAGCATCAAAATACACTAGACTGTGTGGGACAGCGTAGAAGCACACTAGACTGTGTGTGACAGCAGGAAACTACACCAGACTGTGTGAGACAACACAAAACTACACCAGACTGTGTGAGACAGCACCAAACCACACTAGACTGTGTGAGACAACACAATACTACACAAGACTGTGTGAGAGAGCGCAAGACCACACTAGACTGTGTGACACAGCACAAAACTACACCAGACTGTGTGCCACAGCACAAAACTACACTAGACTGTGTGCGACAACACAAAGCTACACTAGACTGTGTGACACAGCACAAGACTACCCTAGACTGTGTGAGACAACACAACGCCACACTAGACTGTGTGAGACAGCACAAAACCACACTAGGCTGTGTGAGACAACACAAAACTACACCAGACTGTGTGAGACAGCACCAAACCACACTAGACTGTGTGAGACAGCACAAAACCACACTAGACTGTGTGATACAGCACAAAACTACACTGGACTTTGTGAGACAATTCAAAACCACACTAGACTGTGTGAGACAGCACAAAACTACACCAGACTGTGTGTGAAAGCACAAAACTACACCAGACTGTGTGAGACAGCATCAAACTACACTAGACTGTGTGGGACAGCATAAAACAACACTAGACTGTGTGAGACAGCAGGAAACTACACCAGACTGTGTGAGACAGAACAAAACTACACTAGACTGTGTGAGACAGCACAAAACCACACTAGACTGTGTGGGACAGCACAAACCTACACTAGACTGTGTGAGACAGCACAAAACCACACTAGACTGTGTGAGACAGCACAAAACCACACCAGACTGTGTGAGACTGCACAAAACCACACTAGACTGTGTGAGAGAACACAAAACTACACAAGACTGTGTGAGAGAGCACAAGACCACACTAGACTGTGTGAGACAGCACAGAACTGCACTAGACTATGTGAGACAGCACGAAACCACACTAGACCTTGTGAGACAGCTCAAACCTACACTAGATTGTGTGAGACAGCACAAAACCACACTAGACTGTGTGAGACAGCACAAAACCACACCAGACGGTGTGAGACTGCACAAAACCACACTAGACTGTGTGAGACAACACAATACTACACAAGACGGTGTGAGAGAGCACAAGACCACACTAGACTGTGTGAGACAGCACAAAACTACACTAGACTGTGTGAGACAGCACAAAACTACACTAGACTGTGTGAGACAGCACAAAACTACACCAGACTGTGTGAGACAGCATCAAACTATACTGGACTGTGTGGAACAGCAAACAACCACACAAGACTGTGTGAGACAGCTCAAAACCAGACTAGACTGTGTGAGACAGCACAAAACTACACCAGACTGTGTGAGACAGCACAAAACTACACTAGACTGTGTGCGACAACACAAAGCTACACTAGACTGTGTGACACAGCACAAGACTACACTAGACTGTGTGAGACAACACAACGCCACACTAGACTGTGTGAGACAGCACAAAACCACACTAGGCTGTGTGAGACAACACAAAACTACACCAGACTGTGTGAGACAGCACCAAACCACACTAGACTGTGTGAGACAGCACAAAACCACACTAGACTGTGTGAGACCTCACAAAACTACACTAGACTGTGTGAGACAGCACAAAACTACACTAGACTGTGTGAGACAGCGCAAAACTACACCAGACTGTGTGAGACAGCATCAAAATACACTAGACTGTGTGGGACAGCGTAAAAGCACACTAGACTGTGTGTGACAGCAGGAAACTACACCAGACTGTGTGAGACAACACAAAACTACACCAGACTGTGTGAGACAGCACCAAACCACACTAGACTGTGTGAGACAACACAATACTACACAAGACTGTGTGAGAGAGCGCAAGACCACACTAGACTGTGTGACACAGCACAAAACTACACCAGACTGTGTGCCACAGCACAAAACTACACTAGACTGTGTGCGACAACACAAAGCTACACTAGACTGTGTGACACAGCACAAGACTACACTAGACTGTGTGAGACAACACAACGCCACACTAGACTGTGTGAGACAGCACAAAACCACACTAGGCTGTGTGAGACAACACAAAACTACACCAGACTGTGTGAGACAGCACCAAACCACACTAGACTGTGTGAGACAGCACAAAACCACACTAGACTGTGTGAGACAGCACAAAACTACACTGGACTTTGTGAGACAATTCAAAACCACACTAGACTGTGTGAGACAGCACAAAACTACACCAGACTGTGTGTGAAAGCACAAAACTACACCAGACTGTGTGAGACAGCATCAAACTACACTAGACTGTGTGGGACAGCATAAAACAACACTAGACTGTGTGAGACAGCAGGAAACTACACCAGACTGTGTGAGACAGAACAAAACTACACTAGACTGTGTGAGACAGCACAAAACCACACTAGACTGTGTGGGACAGCACAAACCTACACTAGACTGTGTGAGACAGCACAGAACTACACTAGACTGTGTGAGACAGCACAAAACCACACTAGACTGTGTGAGACAGCACAAAACCACACCAGACTGTGTGAGACTGCACAAAACCACACTAGACTGTGTGAGAGAACACAAAACTACACAAGACTGTGTGAGAGAGCACAAGACCACACTAGACTGTGTGAGACAGCACAGAACTGCACTAGACTATGTGAGACAGCACAAAACCACACTAGACCTTGTGAGACAGCTCAAACCTACACTAGATTGTGTGAGACAGCACAAAACCACACTAGACTGTGTGAGACAGCACAAAACCACACCAGACGGTGTGAGACTGCACAAAACCACACTAGACTGTGTGAGACAACACAATACTACACAAGACGGTGTGAGAGAGCACAAGACCACACTAGACTGTGTGAGACAGCACAAAACTACACTAGACTGTGTGAGACAGCACAAAACTACACTAGACTGTGTGAGACAGCACAAAACTACACCAGACTGTGTGAGACAGCATCAAGCTATACTGGACTGTGTGGAACAGCAAATAACCACACAAGACTGTGTGAGACAGCTCAAAACCAGACTAGACTGTGTGAGACAGCACAAAACTACACCAGACTGTGTGAGACAGCACAAAACTACACTAGACTGTGTGCGACAACACAAAGCTACACTAGACTGTGTGACACAGCACAAGACTACACTAGACTGTGTGAGACAACACAACGCCACACTAGACTGTGTGAGACAGCACAAAACCACACTAGGCTGTGTGAGACAACACAAAACTACACCAGACTGTGTGAGACAGCACCAAACCACACTAGACTGTGTGAGACAGCACAAAACCACACTAGACTGTGTGAGACCTCACAAAACTACACTAGACTGTGTGAGACAGCACAAAACTACACTAGACTGTGTGAGACAGCGCAAAACTACACCAGACTGTGTGAGACAGCATCAAAATACACTAGACTGTGTGGGACAGCGTAAAAGCACACTAGACTGTGTGTGACAGCAGGAAACTACACCAGACTGTGTGAGACAACACAAAACTACACCAGACTGTGTGAGACAGCACCAAACCACACTAGACTGTGTGAGACAACACAATACTACACAAGACTGTGTGAGAGAGCGCAAGACCACACTAGACTGTGTGACACAGCACAAAACTACACCAGACTGTGTGCCACAGCACAAAATTACACTAGACTGTGTGCGACAACACAAAGCTACACTAGACTGTGTGACACAGAACAAGACTACACTAGACTGTGTGAGACAACACAACGCCACACTAGACTGTGTGAGACAGCGCAAAACCACACTAGGCTGTGTGAGACAACACAAAACTACACCAGACTGTGTGAGACAGCACCAAACCACACTAGACTGTGTGAGACAGCACAAAACCACACTAGACTGTGTGAGACAGCACAAAACTACACTGGACTTTGTGAGACAATTCAAAACCACACTAGACTGTGTGAGACAGCACAAAACTACACCAGACTGTGTGTGAAAGCACAAAACTACACCAGACTGTGTGAGACAGCACCAAACCACACTAGACTGTGTGAGACAACACAAAACTACACCAGACTGTGTGAGACAGCACCAAACCACACTAGACTGTGTGAGACAGCACAAAACCACACTAGACTGTGTGAGACCTCACAAAACTACACTAGACTGTGTGAGACAGCGCAAAACTACACCAGACTGTGTGAGACAGCATCAAAATACACTAGACTGTGTGGGACAGCGTAAAAGCACACTAGACTGTGTGTGACAGCAGGAAACTACACCAGACTGTGTGAGACAACACAAAACTACACCAGACTGTGTGAGACAGCATCAAACTACACTAGACTGTGTGGGACAGCATAAAACAACACTAGACTGTGTGAGACAGCAGGAAACTACACCAGACTGTGTGAGACAGAACAAAACTACACTAGACTGTGTGAGACAGCACAAAACCACACTAGACTGTGTGGGACAGCACAAACCTACACTAGACTGTGTGAGACAGCACAGAACTACACTAGACTGTGTGAGACAGCACAAAACCACACTAGACTGTGTGAGACAGCACAAAACCACACCAGACTGTGTGAGACTGCACAAAACCACACTAGACTGTGTGAGAGAACACAAAACTACACAAGACTGTGTGAGAGAGCACAAGACCACACTAGACTGTGTGAGACAGCACAGAACTGCACTAGACTATGTGAGACAGCGCAAAACCACACTAGACCTTGTGAGACAGCTCAAACCTACACTAGATTGTGTGAGACAGCACAAAACCACACTAGACTGTGTGAGACAGCACAAAACCACACCAGACGGTGTGAGACTGCACAAAACTACACCAGACTGTGTGAGACAGCACCAAACCACACTAGACTGTGTGAGACAACACAAAACTACACCAGACTGTGTGAGACAGCACCAAACCACACTAGACTGTGTGAGACAGCACAAAACCACACTAGACTGTGTGAGACCTCACAAAACTACACTAGACTGTGTGAGACAGCGCAAAACTACACCAGACTGTGTGAGACAGCATCAAAATACACTAGACTGTGTGGGACAGCGTAAAAGCACACTAGACTGTGTGTGACAGCAGGAAACTACACCAGACTGTGTGAGACAACACAAAACTACACCAGACTGTGTGAGACAGCATCAAACTACACTAGACTGTGTGGGACAGCATAAAACAACACTAGACTGTGTGAGACAGCAGGAAACTACACCAGACTGTGTGAGACAGAACAAAACTACACTAGACTGTGTGAGACAGCACAAAACCACACTAGACTGTGTGGGACAGCACAAACCTACACTAGACTGTGTGAGACAGCACAGAACTACACTAGACTGTGTGAGACAGCACAAAACCACACTAGACTGTGTGAGACAGCACAAAACCACACCAGACTGTGTGAGACTGCACAAAACCACACTAGACTGTGTGAGAGAACACAAAACTACACAAGACTGTGTGAGAGAGCACAAGACCACACTAGACTCTGTGAGACAGCACAGAACTGCACTAGACTATGTGAGACAGCGCAAAACCACACTTGACCTTGTGAGACAGCTCAAACCTACACTAGATTGTGTGAGACAGCACAAAACCACACTAGACTGTGTGAGACAGCACAAAACCACACCAGACGGTGTGAGACTGCACAAAACCACACTAGACTGTGTGAGACAACACAATACTACACAAGACGGTGTGAGAGAGCACAAGACCACACTAGACTGTGTGAGACAGCACAAAACTACACTAGACTGTGTGAGACAGCACAAAACTACACTAGACTGTGTGAGACAGCACAAAACTACACCAGACTGTGTGAGACAGCATCAAATTATACTGGACTGTGTGGAACAGCAAATAACCACACAAGACTGTGTGAGACAGCTCAAAACCAGACTAGACTGTGTGAGACAGCACAAAACTACACCAGACTGTGTGAGACAGCACAAAACTACACTAGACTGTGTGCGACAACACAAAGCTACACTAGACTGTGTGACACAGCACAAGACTACACTAGACTGTGTGAGACAACACAACGCCACACTAGACTGTGTGAGACAGCACAAAACCACACTAGGCTGTGTGAGACAACACAAAACTACACCAGACTGTGTGAGACAGCACCAAACCACACTAGACTGTGTGCGACAGCACAAAACCACACTAGACTGTGTGAGACCTCACAAAACTACACTAGACTGTGTGAGACAGCACAAAACTACACTAGACTGTGTGAGACAGCGCAAAACTACACCAGACTGTGTGAGACAGCATCAAAATACACTAGACTGTGTGGGACAGCGTAAAAGCACACTAGACTGTGTGTGACAGCAGGAAACTACACCAGACTGTGTGAGACAACACAAAACTACACCAGACTGTGTGAGACAGCACCAAACCACACTAGACTGTGTGAGACAACACAATACTACACAAGACTGTGTGAGAGAGCGCAAGACCACACTAGACTGTGTGAGACAGCACAAAACTACACTAGACTGTGTGAGACAGCACAAAACTACACTAGACTGTGTGAGACAGCACAAAACTACACCAGACTGTGTGAGACAGCATCAAACTATACTAGACTGTGTGGAACAGCAAAAAACCACACAAGACTGTGTGCGACAGCTCAAAACCACACTAGACTGTGTGAGACAGCACAAAACTACACCAGACTGTGTGACACAGCACAAAACTACACCAGACTGTGTGAGACAGCACAAAACTACACTAGACTGTGTGCGACAACACAAAGCAACACTAGACTGTGTGACACAGCACAAGACTACACTAGACTGTGTGAGACAACACAACGCCACACTAGACTGTGTGAGACAGCACAAAACCACACTAGGCTGTGTGAGACAACACAAAACTACACCAGACTGTGTGAGACAGCACCAAACCACACTAGACTGTGTGAGACAACACAAAACTACACCAGACTGTGTGAGACAGCACCAAACCACACTAGACTGTGTGAGACAGCACAAAACCACACTAGACTGTGTGAGACCTCACAAAACTACACTAGACTGTGTGAGACAGCGCAAAACTACACCAGACTGTGTGAGACAGCATCAAAATACACTAGACTGTGTGGGACAGCGTAAAAGCACACTAGACTGTGTGTGACAGCAGGAAACTACACCAGACTGTGTGAGACAACACAAAACTACACCAGACTGTGTGAGTCAGCACCAAACCACACTAGACTGTGTGAGACAACACAATACTACACAAGACTGTGTGAGAGAGCGCAAGACCACACTAGACTGTGTGAGAGAGCACAAAACTACACTAGACTGTGTGAGACAGCACAAAACTACACTAGACTGTGTGAGACAGCACAAAACTACACCAGACTGTGTGAGACAGCACCAAACCACACTAGACTGTGTGAGACAACACAATACTACACAAGACTGTGTGAGAGAGCGCAAGACCACACTAGACTGTGTGACACAGCACAAAACTACACCAGACTGTGTGCCACAGCACAAAATTACACTAGACTGTGTGCGACAACACAAAGCTACACTAGACTGTGTGACACAGAACAAGACTACACTAGACTGTGTGAGACAACACAACGCCACACTAGACTGTGTGAGACAGCGCAAAACCACACTAGGCTGTGTGAGACAACACCAAACCACACTAGACTGTGTGAGACAGCACAAAACCACACTAGACTGTGTGAGACAGCACAAAACTACACTGGACTTTGTGAGACAATTCAAAACCACACTAGACTGTGTGAGACAGCACAAAACTACACCAGACTGTGTGTGAAAGCACAAAACTACACCAGACTGTGTGAGACAGCACCAAACCACACTAGACTGTGTGAGACAACACAAAACTACACCAGACTGTGTGAGACAGCACCAAACCACACTAGACTGTGTGAGACAGCACAAAACCACACTAGACTGTGTGAGACCTCACAAAACTACACTAGACTGTGTGAGACAGCGCAAAACTACACCAGACTGTGTGAGACAGCATCAAAATACACTAGACTGTGTGGGACAGCGTAAAAGCACACTAGACTGTGTGTGACAGCAGGAAACTACACCAGACTGTGTGAGACAACACAAAACTACACCAGACTGTGTGAGACAGCATCAAACTACACTAGACTGTGTGGGACAGCATAAAACAACACTAGACTGTGTGAGACAGCAGGAAACTACACCAGACTGTGTGAGACAGAACAAAACTACACTAGACTGTGTGAGACAGCACAAAACCACACTAGACTGTGTGGGACAGCACAAACCTACACTAGACTGTGTGAGACAGCACAGAACTACACTAGACTGTGTGAGACAGCACAAAACCACACTAGACTGTGTGAGACAGCACAAAACCACACCAGACTGTGTGAGACTGCACAAAACCACACTAGACTGTGTGAGAGAACACAAAACTACACAAGACTGTGTGAGAGAGCACAAGACCACACTAGACTGTGTGAGACAGCACAGAACTGCACTAGACTATGTGAGACAGCGCAAAACCACACTAGACCTTGTGAGACAGCTCAAACCTACACTAGATTGTGTGAGACAGCACAAAACCACACTAGACTGTGTGAGACAGCACAAAACCACACCAGACGGTGTGAGACTGCACAAAACTACACCAGACTGTGTGAGACAGCGCCAAACCACACTAGACTGTGTGAGACAACACAAAACTACACCAGACTGTGTGAGACAGCACCAAACCACACTAGACTGTGTGAGACAGCACAAAACCACACTAGACTGTGTGAGACCTCACAAAACTACACTAGACTGTGTGAGACAGCGCAAAACTACACCAGACTGTGTGAGACAGCATCAAAATACACTAGACTGTGTGGGACAGCGTAAAAGCACACCAGACTGTGTGTGACAGCAGGAAACTACACCAGACTGTGTGAGACAACACAAAACTACACCAGACTGTGTGAGACAGCATCAAACTACACTAGACTGTGTGGGACAGCATAAAACAACACTAGACTGTGTGAGACAGCAGGAAACTACACCAGACTGTGTGAGACAGAACAAAACTACACTAGACTGTGTGAGACAGCACAAAACCACACTAGACTGTGTGGGACAGCACAAACCTACACTAGACTGTGTGAGACAGCACAGAACTACACTAGACTGTGTGAGACAGCACAAAACCACACTAGACTGTGTGAGACAGCACAAAACCACACCAGACTGTGTGAGACTGCACAAAACCACACTAGACTGTGTGAGAGAACACAAAACTACACAAGACTGTGTGAGAGAGCACAAGACCACACTAGACTGTGTGAGACAGCACAGAACTGCACTAGACTATGTGAGACAGCGCAAAACCACACTAGACCTTGTGAGACAGCTCAAACCTACACTAGATTGTGTGAGACAGCACAAAACCACACTAGACTGTGTGAGACAGCACAAAACCACACCAGACGGTGTGAGACTGCACAAAACTACACCAGACTGTGTGAGACAGCACCAAACCACACTAGACTGTGTGAGACAACACAAAACTACACCAGACTGTGTGAGACAGCACCAAACCACACTAGACTGTGTGAGACAGCACAAAACCACACTAGACTGTGTGAGACCTCACAAAACTACACTAGACTGTGTGAGACAGCGCAAAACTACACCAGACTGTGTGAGACAGCATCAAAATACACTAGACTGTGTGGGACAGCGTAAAAGCACACTAGACTGTGTGTGACAGCAGGAAACTACACCAGACTGTGTGAGACAACACAAAACTACACCAGACTGTGTGAGACAGCATCAAACTACACTAGACTGTGTGGGACAGCATAAAACAACACTAGACTGTGTGAGACAGCAGGAAACTACACCAGACTGTGTGAGACAGAACAAAACTACACTAGACTGTGTGAGACAGCACAAAACCACACTAGACTGTGTGGGACAGCACAAACCTACACTAGACTGTGTGAGACAGCACAGAACTACACTAGACTGTGTGAGACAGCACAAAACCACACTAGACTGTGTGAGACAGCACAAAACCACACCAGACTGTGTGAGACTGCACAAAACCACACTAGACTGTGTGAGAGAACACAAAACTACACAAGACTGTGTGAGAGAGCACAAGACCACACTAGACTCTGTGAGACAGCACAGAACTGCACTAGACTATGTGAGACAGCGCAAAACCACACTAGACCTTGTGAGACAGCTCAAACCTACACTAGATTGTGTGAGACAGCACAAAACCACACTAGACTGTGTGAGACAGCACAAAACCACACCAGACGGTGTGAGACTGCACAAAACCACACTAGACTGTGTGAGACAACACAATACTACACAAGACGGTGTGAGAGAGCACAAGACCACACTAGACTGTGTGAGACAGCACAAAACTACACTAGACTGTGTGAGACAGCACAAAACTACACTAGACTGTGTGAGACAGCACAAAACTACACCAGACTGTGTGAGACAGCATCAAACTATACTGGACTGTGTGGAACAGCAAATAACCACACAAGACTGTGTGAGACAGCTCAAAACCAGACTAGACTGTGTGAGACAGCACAAAACTACACCAGACTGTGTGAGACAGCACAAAACTACACTAGACTGTGTGCGACAACACAAAGCTACACTAGACTGTGTGACACAGCACAAGACTACACTAGACTGTGTGAGACAACACAACGCCACACTAGACTGTGTGAGACAGCACAAAACCACACTAGGCTGTGTGAGACAACACAAAACTACACCAGACTGTGTGAGACAGCACCAAACCACACTAGACTGTGTGCGACAGCACAAAACCACACTAGACTGTGTGAGACCTCACAAAACTACACTAGACTGTGTGAGACAGCACAAAACTACACTAGACTGTGTGAGACAGCGCAAAACTACACCAGACTGTGTGAGACAGCATCAAAATACACTAGACTGTGTGGGACAGCGTAAAAGCACACTAGACTGTGTGTGACAGCAGGAAACTACACCAGACTGTGTGAGACAACACAAAACTACACCAGACTGTGTGAGACAGCACCAAACCACACTAGACTGTGTGAGACAACACAATACTACACAAGACTGTGTGAGAGAGCGCAAGACCACACTAGACTGTGTGAGACAGCACAAAACTACACTAGACTGTGTGAGACAGCACAAAACTACACTAGACTGTGTGAGACAGCACAAAACTACACCAGACTGTGTGAGACAGCATCAAACTATACTAGACTGTGTGGAACAGCAAAAAACCACACAAGACTGTGTGCGACAGCTCAAAACCACACTAGACTGTGTGAGACAGCACAAAACTACACCAGACTGTGTGACACAGCACAAAACTACACCAGACTGTGTGAGACAGCACAAAACTACACTAGACTGTGTGCGACAACACAAAGCAACACTAGACTGTGTGACACAGCACAAGACTACACTAGACTGTGTGAGACAACACAACGCCACACTAGACTGTGTGAGACAGCACAAAACCACACTAGGCTGTGTGAGACAACACAAAACTACACCAGACTGTGTGAGACAGCACCAAACCACACTAGACTGTGTGAGACAACACAAAACTACACCAGACTGTGTGAGACAGCACCAAACCACACTAGACTGTGTGAGACAGCACAAAACCACACTAGACTGTGTGAGACCTCACAAAACTACACTAGACTGTGTGAGACAGCGCAAAACTACACCAGACTGTGTGAGACAGCATCAAAATACACTAGACTGTGTGGGACAGCGTAAAAGCACACTAGACTGTGTGTGACAGCAGGAAACTACACCAGACTGTGTGAGACAACACAAAACTACACCAGACTGTGTGAGTCAGCACCAAACCACACTAGACTGTGTGAGACAACACAATACTACACAAGACTGTGTGAGAGAGCGCAAGACCACACTAGACTGTGTGAGAGAGCACAAAACTACACTAGACTGTGTGAGACAGCACAAAACTACACTAGACTGTGTGAGACAGCACAAAACTACACCAGACTGTGTGAGACAGCACCAAACCACACTAGACTGTGTGAGACAACACAATACTACACAAGACTGTGTGAGAGAGCGCAAGACCACACTAGACTGTGTGACACAGCACAAAACTACACCAGACTGTGTGCCACAGCACAAAATTACACTAGACTGTGTGCGACAACACAAAGCTACACTAGACTGTGTGACACAGAACAAGACTACACTAGACTGTGTGAGACAACACAACGCCACACTAGACTGTGTGAGACAGCGCAAAACCACACTAGGCTGTGTGAGACAACACCAAACCACACTAGACTGTGTGAGACAGCACAAAACCACACTAGACTGTGTGAGACAGCACAAAACTACACTGGACTTTGTGAGACAATTCAAAACCACACTAGACTGTGTGAGACAGCACAAAACTACACCAGACTGTGTGTGAAAGCACAAAACTACACCAGACTGTGTGAGACAGCACCAAACCACACTAGACTGTGTGAGACAACACAAAACTACACCAGACTGTGTGAGACAGCACCAAACCACACTAGACTGTGTGAGACAGCACAAAACCACACTAGACTGTGTGAGACCTCACAAAACTACACTAGACTGTGTGAGACAGCGCAAAACTACACCAGACTGTGTGAGACAGCATCAAAATACACTAGACTGTGTGGGACAGCGTAAAAGCACACTAGACTGTGTGTGACAGCAGGAAACTACACCAGACTGTGTGAGACAACACAAAACTACACCAGACTGTGTGAGACAGCATCAAACTACACTAGACTGTGTGGGACAGCATAAAACAACACTAGACTGTGTGAGACAGCAGGAAACTACACCAGACTGTGTGAGACAGAACAAAACTACACTAGACTGTGTGAGACAGCACAAAACCACACTAGACTGTGTGGGACAGCACAAACCTACACTAGACTGTGTGAGACAGCACAGAACTACACTAGACTGTGTGAGACAGCACAAAACCACACTAGACTGTGTGAGACAGCACAAAACCACACCAGACTGTGTGAGACTGCACAAAACCACACTAGACTGTGTGAGAGAACACAAAACTACACAAGACTGTGTGAGAGAGCACAAGACCACACTAGACTGTGTGAGACAGCACAGAACTGCACTAGACTATGTGAGACAGCGCAAAACCACACTAGACCTTGTGAGACAGCTCAAACCTACACTAGATTGTGTGAGACAGCACAAAACCACACTAGACTGTGTGAGACAGCACAAAACCACACCAGACGGTGTGAGACTGCACAAAACTACACCAGACTGTGTGAGACAGCACCAAACCACACTAGACTGTGTGAGACAACACAAAACTACACCAGACTGTGTGAGACAGCACCAAACCACACTAGACTGTGTGAGACAGCACAAAACCACACTAGACTGTGTGAGACCTCACAAAACTACACTAGACTGTGTGAGACAGCGCAAAACTACACCAGACTGTGTGAGACAGCATCAAAATACACTAGACTGTGTGGGACAGCGTAAAAGCACACTAGACTGTGTGTGACAGCAGGAAACTACACCAGACTGTGTGAGACAACACAAAACTACACCAGACTGTGTGAGACAGCATCAAACTACACTAGACTGTGTGGGACAGCATAAAACAACACTAGACTGTGTGAGACAGCAGGAAACTACACCAGACTGTGTGAGACAGAACAAAACTACACTAGACTGTGTGAGACAGCACAAAACCACACTAGACTGTGTGGGACAGCACAAACCTACACTAGACTGTGTGAGACAGCACAGAACTACACTAGACTGTGTGAGACAGCACAAAACCACACTAGACTTTGTGAGACAGCACAAAACCACACCAGACTGTGTGAGACTGCACAAAACCACACTAGACTGTGTGAGAGAACACAAAACTACACAAGACTGTGTGAGAGAGCACAAGACCACACTAGACTCTGTGAGACAGCACAGAACTGCACTAGACTATGTGAGACAGCGCAAAACCACACTAGACCTTGTGAGACAGCTCAAACCTACACTAGATTGTGTGAGACAGCACAAAACCACACTAGACTGTGTGAGACAGCACAAAACCACACCAGACGGTGTGAGACTGCACAAAACCACACTAGACTGTGTGAGACAACACAATACTACACAAGACGGTGTGAGAGAGCACAAGACCACACTAGACTGTGTGAGACAGCACAAAACTACACTAGACTGTGTGAGACAGCACAAAACTACACTAGACTGTGTGAGACAGCACAAAACTACACCAGACTGTGTGAGACAGCATCAAACTATACTGGACTGTGTGGAACAGCAAATAACCACACAAGACTGTGTGAGACAGCTCAAAACCAGACTAGACTGTGTGAGACAGCACAAAACTACACCAGACTGTGTGAGACAGCACAAAACTACACTAGACTGTGTGCGACAACACAAAGCTACACTAGACTGTGTGACACAGCACAAGACTACACTAGACTGTGTGAGACAACACAACGCCACACTAGACTGTGTGAGACAGCACAAAACCACACTAGGCTGTGTGAGACAACACAAAACTACACCAGACTGTGTGAGACAGCACCAAACCACACTAGACTGTGTGCGACAGCACAAAACCACACTAGACTGTGTGAGACCTCACAAAACTACACTAGACTGTGTGAGACAGCACAAAACTACACTAGACTGTGTGAGACAGCGCAAAACTACACCAGACTGTGTGAGACAGCATCAAAATACACTAGACTGTGTGGGACAGCGTAAAAGCACACTAGACTGTGTGTGACAGCAGGAAACTACACCAGACTGTGTGAGACAACACAAAACTACACCAGACTGTGTGAGACAGCACCAAACCACACTAGACTGTGTGAGACAACACAATACTACACAAGACTGTGTGAGAGAGCGCAAGACCACACTAGACTGTGTGAGACAGCACAAAACTACACTAGACTGTGTGAGACAGCACAAAACTACACTAGACTGTGTGAGACAGCACAAAACTACACCAGACTGTGTGAGACAGCATCAAACTATACTAGACTGTGTGGAACAGCAAAAAACCACACAAGACTGTGTGCGACAGCTCAAAACCACACTAGACTGTGTGAGACAGCACAAAACTACACCAGACTGTGTGACACAGCACAAAACTACACCAGACTGTGTGAGACAGCACAAAACTACACTAGACTGTGTGCGACAACACAAAGCAACACTAGACTGTGTGACACAGCACAAGACTACACTAGACTGTGTGAGACAACACAACGCCACACTAGACTGTGTGAGACAGCACAAAACCACACTAGGCTGTGTGAGACAATACAAAACTACACCAGACTGTGTGAGACAGCACCAAACCACACTAGACTGTGTGAGACAACACAAAACTACACCAGACTGTGTGAGACAGCACCAAACCACACTAGACTGTGTGAGACAGCACAAAACCACACTAGACTGTGTGAGACCTCACAAAACTACACTAGACTGTGTGAGACAGCGCAAAACTACACCAGACTGTGTGAGACAGCATCAAAATACACTAGACTGTGTGGGACAGCGTAAAAGCACACTAGACTGTGTGTGACAGCAGGAAACTACACCAGACTGTGTGAGACAACACAAAACTACACCAGACTGTGTGAGTCAGCACCAAACCACACTAGACTGTGTGAGACAACACAATACTACACAAGACTGTGTGAGAGAGCGCAAGACCACACTAGACTGTGTGAGAGAGCACAAAACTACACTAGACTGTGTGAGACAGCACAAAACTACACTAGACTGTGTGAGACAGCACAAAACTACACCAGACTGTGTGAGACAGCACCAAACCACACTAGACTGTGTGAGACAACACAATACTACACAAGACTGTGTGAGAGAGCGCAAGACCACACTAGACTGTGTGACACAGCACAAAACTACACCAGACTGTGTGCCACAGCACAAAATTACACTAGACTGTGTGCGACAACACAAAGCTACACTAGACTGTGTGACACAGAACAAGACTACACTAGACTGTGTGAGACAACACAACGCCACACTAGACTGTGTGAGACAGCGCAAAACCACACTAGGCTGTGTGAGACAACACCAAACCACACTAGACTGTGTGAGACAGCACAAAACCACACTAGACTGTGTGAGACAGCACAAAACTACACTGGACTTTGTGAGACAATTCAAAACCACACTAGACTGTGTGAGACAGCACAAAACTACACCAGACTGTGTGTGAAAGCACAAAACTACACCAGACTGTGTGAGACAGCACCAAACCACACTAGACTGTGTGAGACAACACAAAACTACACCAGACTGTGTGAGACAGCACCAAACCACACTAGACTGTGTGAGACAGCACAAAACCACACTAGACTGTGTGAGACCTCACAAAACTACACTAGACTGTGTGAGACAGCGCAAAACTACACCAGACTGTGTGAGACAGCATCAAAATACACTAGACTGTGTGGGACAGCGTAAAAGCACACTAGACTGTGTGTGACAGCAGGAAACTACACCAGACTGTGTGAGACAACACAAAACTACACCAGACTGTGTGAGACAGCATCAAACTACACTAGACTGTGTGGGACAGCATAAAACAACACTAGACTGTGTGAGACAGCAGGAAACTACACCAGACTGTGTGAGACAGAACAAAACTACACTAGACTGTGTGAGACAGCACAAAACCACACTAGACTGTGTGGGACAGCACAAACCTACACTAGACTGTGTGAGACAGCACAGAACTACACTAGACTGTGTGAGACAGCACAAAACCACACTAGACTGTGTGAGACAGCACAAAACCACACCAGACTGTGTGAGACTGCACAAAACCACACTAGACTGTGTGAGAGAACACAAAACTACACAAGACTGTGTGAGAGAGCACAAGACCACACTAGACTGTGTGAGACAGCACAGAACTGCACTAGACTATGTGAGACAGCGCAAAACCACACTAGACCTTGTGAGACAGCTCAAACCTACACTAGATTGTGTGAGACAGCACAAAACCACACTAGACTGTGTGAGACAGCACAAAACCACACCAGACGGTGTGAGACTGCACAAAACTACACCAGACTGTGTGAGACAGCACCAAACCACACTAGACTGTGTGAGACAACACAAAACTACACCAGACTGTGTGAGACAGCACCAAACCACACTAGACTGTGTGAGACAGCACAAAACCACACTAGACTGTGTGAGACCTCACAAAACTACACTAGACTGTGTGAGACAGCGCAAAACTACACCAGACTGTGTGAGACAGCATCAAAATACACTAGACTGTGTGGGACAGCGTAAAAGCACACTAGACTGTGTGTGACAGCAGGAAACTACACCAGACTGTGTGAGACAACACAAAACTACACCAGACTGTGTGAGACAGCATCAAACTACACTAGACTGTGTGGGACAGCATAAAACAACACTAGACTGTGTGAGACAGCAGGAAACTACACCAGACTGTGTGAGACAGAACAAAACTACACTAGACTGTGTGAGACAGCACAAAACCACACTAGACTGTGTGGGACAGCACAAACCTACACTAGACTGTGTGAGACAGCACAGAACTACACTAGACTGTGTGAGACAGCACAAAACCACACTAGACTGTGTGAGACAGCACAAAACCACACCAGACTGTGTGAGACTGCACAAAACCACACTAGACTGTGTGAGAGAACACAAAACTACACAAGACTGTGTGAGAGAGCACAAGACCACACTAGACTCTGTGAGACAGCACAGAACTGCACTAGACTATGTGAGACAGCGCAAAACCACACTAGACCTTGTGAGACAGCTCAAACCTACACTAGATTGTGTGAGACAGCACAAAACCACACTAGACTGTGTGAGACAGCACAAAACCACACCAGACGGTGTGAGACTGCACAAAACCACACTAGACTGTGTGAGACAACACAATACTACACAAGACGGTGTGAGAGAGCACAAGACCACACTAGACTGTGTGAGACAGCACAAAACTACACTAGACTGTGTGAGACAGCACAAAACTACACTAGACTGTGTGAGACAGCACAAAACTACACCAGACTGTGTGAGACAGCATCAAACTATACTGGACTGTGTGGAACAGCAAATAACCACACAAGACTGTGTGAGACAGCTCAAAACCAGACTAGACTGTGTGAGACAGCACAAAACTACACCAGACTGTGTGAGACAGCACAAAACTACACTAGACTGTGTGCGACAACACAAAGCTACACTAGACTGTGTGACACAGCACAAGACTACACTAGACTGTGTGAGACAACACAACGCCACACTAGACTGTGTGAGACAGCACAAAACCACACTAGGCTGTGTGAGACAACACAAAACTACACCAGACTGTGTGAGACAGCACCAAACCACACTAGACTGTGTGCGACAGCACAAAACCACACTAGACTGTGTGAGACCTCACAAAACTACACTAGACTGTGTGAGACAGCACAAAACTACACTAGACTGTGTGAGACAGCGCAAAACTACACCAGACTGTGTGAGACAGCATCAAAATACACTAGACTGTGTGGGACAGCGTAAAAGCACACTAGACTGTGTGTGACAGCAGGAAACTACACCAGACTGTGTGAGACAACACAAAACTACACCAGACTGTGTGAGACAGCACCAAACCACACTAGACTGTGTGAGACAACACAATACTACACAAGACTGTGTGAGAGAGCGCAAGACCACACTAGACTGTGTGAGACAGCACAAAACTACACTAGACTGTGTGAGACAGCACAAAACTACACTAGACTGTGTGAGACAGCACAAAACTACACCAGACTGTGTGAGACAGCATCAAACTATACTAGACTGTGTGGAACAGCAAAAAACCACACAAGACTGTGTGCGACAGCTCAAAACCACACTAGACTGTGTGAGACAGCACAAAACTACACCAGACTGTGTGACACAGCACAAAACTACACCAGACTGTGTGAGACAGCACAAAACTACACTAGACTGTGTGCGACAACACAAAGCAACACTAGACTGTGTGACACAGCACAAGACTACACTAGACTGTGTGAGACAACACAACGCCACACTAGACTGTGTGAGACAGCACAAAACCACACTAGGCTGTGTGAGACAATACAAAACTACACCAGACTGTGTGAGACAGCACCAAACCACACTAGACTGTGTGAGACAACACAAAACTACACCAGACTGTGTGAGACAGCACCAAACCACACTAGACTGTGTGAGACAGCACAAAACCACACTAGACTGTGTGAGACCTCACAAAACTACACTAGACTGTGTGAGACAGCGCAAAACTACACCAGACTGTGTGAGACAGCATCAAAATACACTAGACTGTGTGGGACAGCGTAAAAGCACACTAGACTGTGTGTGACAGCAGGAAACTACACCAGACTGTGTGAGACAACACAAAACTACACCAGACTGTGTGAGTCAGCACCAAACCACACTAGACTGTGTGAGACAACACAATACTACACAAGACTGTGTGAGAGAGCGCAAGACCACACTAGACTGTGTGAGAGAGCACAAAACTACACTAGACTGTGTGAGACAGCACAAAACTACACTAGACTGTGTGAGACAGCACAAAACTACACCAGACTGTGTGACACAGCAGAAAACTATACTAGACTGTGTGAGACAGCACAAAACTACACTAGACTGTGTGCGACAACGCAAAGCTACACTAGACTGTGTGACACAGCACAAGACTACACTAGACTGTGTGAGACAACACAACGCCACACTAGACTGTGTGAGACAGCACAAAACCACACTAGGCTGTGTGAGACAACACAAAACTACACCAGACTGTGTGAGACAGCACCAAACCACACTAGACTGTGTGCGACAGCACAAAACCACACTAGACTGTGTGAGACCACACAAAACTACACTAGACTGTGTGAGACAGCACAAAACTACACTAGACTGTGTGAGACAGCGCAAAACTACACCAGACTGTGTGAGACAGCATCAAAATACACTAGACTGTGTGGGACAGCGTAAAAGCACACTAGACTGTGTGTGACAGCAGGAAACTACACCAGACTGTGTGAGACAACACAAAACTACACCAGACTGTGTGAGACAGCACCAAACCACACTAGACTGTGTGAGACAACACACTACTACACAAGACTGTGTGAGAGAGCGCAAGACCACACTAGACTGTGTGAGACAGCACAAAACTACACTAGACTGTGTGAGACAGCACAAAACTACACCAGACTGTGTGAGACAGCATCAAACTATACTAGACTGTGTGGAACAGCAAAAAACCACACAAGACTGTGTGCGACAGCTCAAAACCACACTAGACTGTGTGAGACAGCACAAAACTACACCAGACTGTGTGACACAGCACAAAACTACACCAGACTGTGTGCGACAACACAAAGCTACACTAGACTGTGTGACACAGCACAAGACTACACTAGACTGTGTGAGACAACACAACGCCACACTAGACTGTGTGAGACAGCACAAAACCACACTAGGCTGTGTGAGACAACACAAAACTACACCAGACTGTGTGAGACAGCACCAAACCACACTAGACTGTGTGAGACAACACAAAACTACACCAGACTGTGTGAGACAGCACCAAACCACACTAGACTGTGTGAGACAGCACAAAACCACACTAGACTGTGTGAGAGAGCACAAAACTACACTAGACTGTGTGAGACAGCACAAAACTACACCAGACTGTGTGACACAGCAGAAAACTATACTAGACTGTGTGAGACAGCACAAAACTACACTAGACTGTGTGCGACAACACAAAGCTACACTAGACTGTGTGACACAGCACAAGACTACACTAGACTGTGTGAGACAACACAACGCCACACTAGACTGTGTGAGACAGCACAAAACCACACTAGGCTGTGTGAGACAACACAAAACTACACCAGACTGTGTGCGACAGCACCAAACCACACTAGACCGTGTGAGACAGCACAAAACCACACTAGACTGTGTGAGACCTCACAAAACTACACTAGACTGTGTGAGACAGCACAAAACTACACTAGACTGTGTGAGACAGCGCAAAACTACACCAGACTGTGTGAGACAGCATCAAAATACACTAGACTGTGTGGGACAGCGTAAAAGCACACTAGACTGTGAGTGACAGCAGGAAACTACACCAGACTGTGTGAGACAACACAAAACTACACCAGACTGTGGGAGACAGCACCAAACCACACTAGACTGTGTGAGAAAGCACAAAACCACACTAGACTGTGTGAGACAGCACAAAACCACACTAGACTGTGTGAGACAGCACCAAACTACACTAGACTTTGTGAGACAACTCAAAACCACACTAGACCGTGTGAGACAGCACAAAACTACACCAGACTGTGTGTGAAAGCACAAAACTACACGAGACTGTGTGAGACAGCTTCAAACTATACTAGACTGTGTGGGACAGCATAAAACAACACTAGACTGTGTGAGACAGCAGGAAACTACACCAGACTGTGTGAGACAGAACAAAACTACACTAGACTGTGTGAGACAGCACAAAACCACACTAGACTGTGTGCGACAACACAGAACCACACTAGACTGTGTGACACAACACAGAACCACTCTAGACTGTGTGAGACAGCACAAAACCGCACTAGACTGTGTGAGACAACACAAGACTACACTAGACTGTGTGACATAGCACAAGACTACACTAGACTGTGTGAGACAACACAACACCACACTAGACTGTGTGAGACAACGCAAAACCACACTAGACTGTGTGAGACAACACAAAACTACACCAGACTCTGTGAGACAGCACAAAACTACACTAGAGTGTGTGAGACAGCACAAGGCTACACTAGACTGTGTGAGACAGCACAAAACCACATTTGACTGTGTGAGACAGCAGGAAACTACACCAGACTGTGTGAGCCAGCACAAAACTACACCAGACTGTGAGAGACAGCACAAAACTACACTAGACTGTGTGAGACAGCACAAAACCACACTAGACTGTGTGAGACAGCACAGAACTACACTAGACTGTGTGAGACAGCACAAAACCACACTAGACTGTGTGAGACAGCACAAAACCACACCAGACGGTGCGAGACTGCACAAAACCACACTAGACTGTGTGAGACAACACAATACTACACAAGACTGTGTGAGAGAGCACAAGACCACACTAGACTGTGTGAGACAGCACAAAACTACACTAGACTGTGTGACACAGCACAAAACTACACCAGACTGTGTGCCACAGCACAAAACTACACTAGACTGTGTGCGACAACACAAAGCTACACTACACTGTGTGACACAGCACAAGACTACACTAGACTGTGTGAGACAACACAACGCCACACTAGACTGTGTGAGACAGCACAAAACCACACTAGGCTGTGTGAGACAACACAAAACTACACCAGACTGTGTGAGACAGCACCAAACCACACTAGACTGTGTGAGACAGCACAAAACCACACTAGACTGTGTGAGACAGCACAAAACTACACTGGACTTTGTGAGACAATTCAAAACCACACTAGACTGTGTGAGACAGCACAAAACTACACCAGACTGTGTGTGAAAGCACAAAACTACACCAGACTGTGTGAGACAGCATCAAACTACACTAGACTGTGTGGGACAGCATAAAACAACACTAGACTGTGTGAGACAGCAGGAAACTACACCAGACTGTGTGAGACAGAACAAAACTACACTAGACTGTGTGAGACAGCACAAAACCACACTAGACTGCGTGGGACAGCACAAACCTACACTAGACTGTGTGAGACAGCACAGAACTACACTAGACTGTGTGAGACAGCACAAAACCACACTAGACTGTGTGAGACAGCACAAAACCACACCAGACTGTGTGAGACTGCACAAAACCACACTAGACTGTGTGAGAGAACACAAAACTACACAAGACTGTGTGAGAGAGCACAAGACCACACTAGACTGTGTGAGACAGCACAGAACTGCACTAGACTATGTGAGACAGCACAAAACCACACTAGACCTTGTGAGACAGCTCAAACCTACACTAGATTGTGTGAGACAGCACAAAACCACACTAGACTGTGTGAGACAGCACAAAACCACACCAGACGGTGTGAGACTGCACAAAACCACACTAGACTGTGTGAGACAACACAATACTACACAAGACGGTGTGAGAGAGCACAAGACCACACTAGACTGTGTGAGACAGCACAAAACTACACTAGACTGTGTGAGACAGCACAAAACTACACTAGACTGTGTGAGACAGCACAAAACTACACCAGACTGTGTGAGACAGCATCAAACTATACTAGACTGTGTGGAACAGCAAATAACCACACAAGACTGTGTGAGACAGCTCAAAACCAGACTAGACTGTGTGAGACAGCACAAAACTACACCAGACTGTGTGAGACAGCACAAAACTACACTAGACTGTGTGCGACAACACAAAGCTACACTAGACTGTGTGACACAGCACAAGACTACACTAGACTGTGTGAGACAACACAACGCCACACTAGACTGTGTGAGACAGCACAAAACCACACTAGGCTGTGTGAGATAACACAAAACTACACCAGACTGTGTGAGACAGCACCAAACCACACTAGACTGTCTGAGACCTCACAAAACTACACTAGACTGTGTGAGACAGCACAAAACTACACTAGACTGTGTGAGACAGCGCAAAACTACACCAGACTGTGTGAGACAGCATCAAAATACACTAGACTGTGTGGGACAGCGTAGAAGCACACTAGACTGTGTGTGACAGCAGGAAACTACACCAGACTGTGTGAGACAACACAAAACTACACCAGACTGTGTGAGACAGCACCAAACCACACTAGACTGTGTGAGACAACACAATACTACACAAGACTGTGTGAGAGAGCGCAAGACCACACTAGACTGTGTGACACAGCACAAAACTACACCAGACTGTGTGCCACAGCACAAAACTACACTAGACTGTGTGCGACAACACAAAGCTACACTAGACTGTGTGACACAGCACAAGACTACACTAGACTGTGTGAGACAACACAACGCCACACTAGACTGTGTGAGACAGCACAAAACCACACTAGGCTGTGTGAGACAACACAAAACTACACCAGACTGTGTGAGACAGCACCAAACCACACTAGACTGTGTGAGACAGCACAAAACCACACTAGACTGTGTGAGACAGCACCAAACTACACTGGACTTTGTGAGACAATTCAAAACCACACTAGACTGTGTGAGACAGCACAAAACTACACCAGACTGTGTGTGAAAGCACAAAACTACACCAGACTGTGTGAGACAGCATCAAACTACACTAGACTGTGTGGGACAGCATAAAACAACACTAGACTGTGTGAGACAGCAGGAAACTACACCAGACTGTGTGAGACAGAACAAAACTACACTAGACTGTGTGAGACAGCACAAAACCACACTAGACTGTGTGGGACAGCACAAACCTACACTAGACTGTGTGAGACAGCACAGAACTACACTAGACTGTGTGAGACAGCACAAAACCACATTAGACTGTGTGAGACAGCACAAAACCACACCAGACTGTGTGAGACTGCACAAAACCACACTAGACTGTGTGAGAGAACACAAAACTACACAAGACTGTGTGAGAGAGCACAAGACCACACTAGACTGTGTGAGACAGCACAGAACTGCACTAGACTATGTGAGACAGCACAAAACCACACTAGACCTTGTGAGACAGCTCAAACCTACACTAGATTGTGTGAGACAGCACAAAACCACACTAGACTGTGTGAGACAGCACAAAACCACACCAGACGGTGTGAGACTGCACAAAACCACACTAGACTGTGTGAGACAACACAATACTACACAAGACGGTGTGAGAGAGCACAAGACCACACTAGACTGTGTGAGACAGCACAAAACTACACTAGTCTGTGTGAGACAGCACAAAACTACACTAGACTGTGTGAGACAGCACAAAACTACACCAGACTGTGTGAGACAGCATCAAACTATACTGGACTGTGTGGAACAGCAAATAACCACACAAGACTGTGTGAGACAGCTCAAAACCAGACTAGACTGTGTGAGACAGCACAAAACTACACCAGACTGTGTGAGACAGCACAAAACTACACTAGACTGTGTGCGACAACACAAAGCTACACTAGACTGTGTGACACAGCACAAGACTACACTAGACTGTGTGAGACAACACAACGCCACACTAGACTGTGTGAGACAGCACAAAACCACACTAGGCTGTGTGAGACAACACAAAACTACACCAGACTGTGTGAGACAGCACCAAACCACACTAGACTGTGTGAGACAGCACAAAACCACACTAGACTGTGTGAGACCTCACAAAACTACACTAGACTGTGTGAGACAGCACAAAACTACCCTAGACTGTGTGAGACAGCGCAAAACTACACCAGACTGTGTGAGACAGCATCAAAATACACTAGACTGTGTGGGACAGCGTAAAAGCACACTAGACTGTGTGTGACAGCAGGAAACTACACCAGACTGTGTGAGACAACACAAAACTACACCAGACTGTGTGAGACAGCACCAAACCACACTAGACTGTGTGAGACAACACAATACTACACAAGACTGTGTGAGAGAGCGCAAGACCACACTAGACTGTGTGAGACAGCACAAAACTACACTAGACTGTGTGAGACAGCACAAAACTACACTAGACTGTGTGAGACAGCACAAAACTACACCAGACTGTGTGAGACAGCATCAAACTATACTAGACTGTGTGGAACAGCAAAAAACCACACAAGACTGTGTGCGACAGCTCAAAACCACACTAGACTGTGTGAGACAGCACAAAACTACACCAGACTGTGTGACACAGCAGAAAACTACACCAGACTGTGTGAGACAGCACAAAACTACACTAGACTGTGTGCGACAACACAAAGCTACACTAGACTGTGTGACACAGCACAAGACTACACTAGACTGTGTGAGACAACACAACGCCACACTAGACTGTGTGAGACAGCACAAAACCACACTAGGCTGTGTGAGACAACACAAAACTACACCAGACTGTGTGAGACAGCACCAAACCACACTAGACTGTGTGAGACAGCACAAAACCACACTAGACTGTGTGAGACCTCACAAAACTACACTAGACTGTGTGAGACAGCACAAAACTACACTAGACTGTGTGAGACAGCGCAAAACTACACCAGACTGTGTGAGACAGCATCAAAATACACTAGACTGTGTGGGACAGCGTAAAAGCACACTAGACTGTGTGTGACAGCAGGAAACTACACCAGACTGTGTGAGAGAACACAAAACTACACCAGACTGTGTGAGAGAACACAAAGCTACACCAGACTGTGTGAGAGAGCACAAGACCACACTAGACTGTGTGAGACAGCACAAAACTACACTAGACTGTGTGAGACAGCACAAAACCACACTAGACCTTGTGAGACAGCTCAAACCTACACTAGACTGTGTGAGACAGCACAGAACTACACTAGACTGTGTGAGACAGCACAAAACCACACTAGACTGTGTGAGACAGCACAAAACCACACCAGACGGTGTGAGACTGCACAAAACCACACTAGACTGTGTGAGACAACACAATACTACACAAGACGGTGTGAGAGAGCACAAGACCACACTAGACTGTGTGAGACAGCACAAAACTACACTAGACTGTGTGAGACATCACAAAACTACGCTAGACTGTGTGAGACAGCACAAAACTACACCAGACTGTGTGAGACAGCATCAAACTATACTAGACTGTGTGGAACAGCAAAAAACCACACAGGACTGTGTGAGACAGCTCAAAACCAGACTAGACTGTGTGAGACAGCACAAAACTACACCAGACTGTGTGAGACAGCACAAAACTACACTAGACTGTGTGCGACAACACAAAGCTACACTAGACTGTGTGACACAGCACAAGACTACACTAGACTGTGTGAGACAACACAACTCCACACTAGACTGTGTGAGACAGCACAAAACCACACTAGGCTGTGTGAGACAACACAAAACTACACCAGACTGTGTGAGACAGCACCAAACCACACTAGACTGTGTGAGACAGCACAAAACCACACTAGACTGTGTGAGACCTCACAAAACTACACTAGACTGTGTGAAACAGCACAAAACTACACTAGACTGTGTGAGACAGCGCAAAACTACACCAGACTGTGTGAGACAGCATCAAAATACACTAGACTGTTTGGGACAGCGTAAAAGAACACTAGACTGTGTGTGACAGCAGGAAACTACACCAGACTGTGTGAGACAACACAAAACTACACCAGACTGTGTGAGACAGCACCAAACCACACTAGACTGTGTGAGACAACACAATACTACACAAGACTGTGTGAGAGAGCGCAATACCACACTAGACTGTGTGAGACAGCACAAAACTACACTAGACTGTGTGAGACAGCAGAAAACCACACTAGACTGTGTGAGACAGCACAAAACCACACCAGACGGTGCGAGACTGCACAAAACCACACTAGACTGTGTGAGACAACACAATACTACACAAGACTGTGTGAGAGAGCACAAGACCACACTAGACTGTGTGAGACAGCACAAAACTACACTAGACTGTGTGACACAGCACAAAACTACACTAGACTGTGTGAGACAGCACAAAACTACACCAGACTGTGTGAGACAGCATCAAACTATACTAGACTGTGTGGAACAGCAAAAAACCACACAAGACTGTGTGCGACAGCTCAAAACCACACTAGACTGTGTGAGACAGCACAAAACTACACCAGACTGTGTGACACAGCACAAAACTACACCAGACTGTGTGAGACAGCACAAAACTACACTAGACTGTGTGCGACAACACAAAGCTACACTAGACTGTGTGACACAGCACAAGACTACACTAGACTGTCTGAGACAACACAACGCCACACTAGACTGTGTGAGACAGCACAAAACCACACTAGGCTGTGTGAGACAACACAAAACTACACCAGACTGTGTGAGACAGCACCAAACCACACTAGACTGTGTGAGACAGCACAAAACCACACTAGACTGTGTGAGACAGCACAAAACTACACTAGACTTTGTGCGACAACTCAAAACCACACTAGACTGTGTGAGACAGCACAAAACTACACCAGACTGAGTGTGAAAGCACAAAACTACACCAGACTGTGTGAGACAGCATCAAACTACACTAGACTGTGTGAGACAGCACAAAACTACACCAGACTGTGTGAGACAGCATCAAACTATACTAGACTGTGTGGAACAGCAAAAAACCACACAAGACTGTGTGCGACAGCTCAAAACCACACTAGACTGTGTGAGACAGCACAAAACTACACCAGACTGTGTGACACAACACAAAACTACACCGGACTGTGTGCGACAGCACAAAACTACACTAGACTGTGTGCGACAACACAAAGCTACACTAGACTGTGTGAGACAGCACAAAACCACACTAGGCTGTGTGAGACAACACAAAACTACACCAGACTGTGTGAGACTGCACCAAACCACACTAGACTGTGTGAGACAGCACAAAACCACACTAGACTGTGTGAGACAGCACAAAACTACACTGGACATTGTGAGACAACTCAAAACCACACTAGACTGTGTGAGACAGCACAAAACTACACCAGACTGTGTGTGAAAGCACAAAACTACACCAGACTGTGTGAGACAGCATCAAACTACACTAGACTGTGTGGGACAGCATAAAACAACACTAGACTGTGTGAGACAGCAGGAAACTACACCAGACTGTGTGAGACAGAACAAAACTACACTAGACTGTGTGAGACAGCACAAAACCACACTAGACTGTGTGGGACAGCACAAACCTACACTAGACTGTGTGAGACAGCACAGAACTACACTAGACTGTGTGAGACAGCACAAAACCACACTAGACTGTGTGAGACAGCACAAAACCACACCAGACTGTGTGAGACGGCACAAAACCACACTAGACTGTGTGAGAGAACACAAAACTACACAAGACTGTGTGAGAGAGCACAAGACCACACTAGACTGTGTGAGACAGCACAAAACTACACTAGACTGTGTGAGACAGCACAAAACCACACTAGACCTTGTGAGACAGCTCAAACCTACACTAGACTGTGTGAGACAGTACAGAACTACACTAGACTGTGTGAGACAGCACAAAACTACACCAGACTGTGTGAGACAGCATCAAACTATACTAGACTGTGTGGAACAGCAAAAAACCACACAAGACTGTGTGCGACAGCTCAAAACCACACTAGACTGTGTGAGACAGCACAAAACTACACCAGACTGTGTGACACAACACAAAACTACACCGGACTGTGTGCGACAGCACAAAACTACACTAGACTGTGTGCGACAACACAAAGCTACACTAGACTGTGTGACACAGCACAAGACTACACTAGACTGTGTGAGACAACACAACGCCACACTAGACTGTGTGAGACAGCACAAAACCACACTAGGCTGTGTGAGACAACACAAAACTACACCAGACTGTGTGAGACTGCACCAAACCACACTAGACTGTGTGAGACAGCACAAAACCACACTAGACTGTGTGAGACAGCGCAAAACCACACTAGACTGTGTGAGACAGCACCAAACTACACTAGACTTTGTGAGACAACACAAAACCACACTAGACTGTGTGAGACAGCATCAAAATACACTAGACTGTGTGGGACAGCGTAAAAGCACACTAGACTGTGTGTGACAGCAGGAAACTACACCAGACTGTGTGAGACAACACAAAACTACACCAGACTGTGTGAGACAGCACCAAACCACACTAGACTGTGTGAGACAACACAATACTACACAAGACTGTGTGAGAGAGCGCAAGACCACACTAGACTGTGTGAGACAGCACAAAACTACACTAGACTGTGTGAGACAGCACAAAACTACACTAGACTGTGTGAGACAGCACAAAACTACACCAGACTGTGTGAGACAGCATCAAACTATACTAGACTGTGTGGAACAGCAAAAAACCACACAAGACTGTGTGCGACAGCTCAAAACCACACTAGACTGTGTGAGACAGCACAAAACTACACCAGACTGTGTGACACAGCACAAAACTACACCAGACTGTGTGAGACAGCACAAAGCTACACTAGACTGTGTGACACAGCACAAGACTACACTAGACTGTGTGAGACAACACAACGCCACACTAGACTGTGTGAGACAGCACAAAACCACACTAGGCTGTGTGAGACAACACAAAACTACACCAGACTGTGTGAGACAGCACCAAACCACACTAGACTGTGTGAGACCTCACAAAACTACACTAGACTGTGTGAGACAGCACAAAACTACACTAGACTGTGTGAGACAGCGCAAAACTACACCAGACTGTGTGAGACAGCATCAAAATACACTAGACTGTGTGGGACAGCGTAGAAGCACACTAGACTGTGTGTGACAGCAGGAAACTACACCAGACTGTGTGAGACAACACAAAACTACACCAGACTGTGTGAGACAGCACCAAACCACACTAGACTGTGTGAGACAACACAATACTACACAAGACTGTGTGAGAGAGCGCAAGACCACACTAGACTGTGTGACACAGCACAAAACTACACCAGACTGTGTGCCACAGCACAAAACTACACTAGACTGTGTGCGACAACACAAAGCTACACTAGACTGTGCGACACAGCACAAGACTACACTAGACTGTGTGAGACAACACAACGCCACACTAGACTGTGTGAGACAGCACAAAACCACACTAGGCTGTGTGAGACAACACAAAACTACACCAGACTGTGTGAGACAGCACCAAACCACACTAGACTGTGTGAGACAGCACAAAACCACACTAGACTGTGTGAGACAGCACAAAACTACACTGGACTTTGTGAGACAATTCAAAACCACACTAGACTGTGTGAGACAGCACAAAACTACACCAGACTGTGTGTGAAAGCACAAAACTACACCAGACTGTGTGAGACAGCATCAAACTACACTAGACTGTGTGGGACAGCATAAAACAACACTAGACTGTGTGAGACAGCAGGAAACTACACCAGACTGTGTGAGACAGAACAAAACTACACTAGACTGTGTGAGACAGCACAAAACCACACTAGACTGTGTGGGACAGCACAAACCTACACTAGACTGTGTGAGACAGCACAGAACTACACTAGACTGTGTGAGACAGCACAAAACCACACTAGACTGTGTGAGACAGCACAAAACCACACCAGACTGTGTGAGACTGCACAAAACCACACTAGACTGTGTGAGAGAACACAAAACTACACAAGACTGTGTGAGAGAGCACAAGACCACACTAGACTGTGTGAGACAGCACAGAACTGCACTAGACTATGTGAGACAGCACAAAACCACACTAGACCTTGTGAGACAGCTCAAACCTACACTAGATTGTGTGAGACAGCACAAAACCACACTAGACTGTGTGAGACAGCACAAAACCACACCAGACGGTGTGAGACTGCACAAAACCACACTAGACTGTGTGAGACAACACAATACTACACAAGACGGTGTGAGAGAGCACAAGACCACACTAGACTGTGTGAGACAGCACAAAACTACACTAGACTGTGTGAGACAGCACAAAACTACACTAGACTGTGTGAGACAGCACAAAACTACACCAGACTGTGTGAGACAGCATCAAACTATACTGGACTGTGTGGAACAGCAAATAACCACACAAGACTGTGTGAGACAGCTCAAAACCAGACTAGACTGTGTGAGACAGCACAAAACTACACCAGACTGTGTGAGACAGCACAAAACTACACTAGACTGTGTGCGACAACACAAAGCTACACTAGACTGTGTGACACAGCACAAGACTACACTAGACTGTGTGAGACAACACAACGCCACACTAGACTGTGTGAGACAGCACAAAACCACACTAGGCTGTGTGAGACAACACAAAACTACACCAGACTGTGTGAGACAGCACCAAACCACACTAGACTGTGTGAGACAGCACAAAACCACACTAGACTGTGTGAGACCTCACAAAACTACACTAGACTGTGTGAGACAGCACAAAACTACACTAGACTGTGTGAGACAGCGCAAAACTACACCAGACTGTGTGAGACAGCATCAAAATACACTAGACTGTGTGGGACAGCGTAAAAGCACACTAGACTGTGTGTGACAGCAGGAAACTACACCAGACTGTGTGAGACAACACAAAACTACACCAGACTGTGTGAGACAGCACCAAACCACACTAGACTGTGTGAGACAACACAATACTACACAAGACTGTGTGAGAGAGCGCAAGACCACACTAGACTGTGTGAGACAGCACAAAACTACACTAGACTGTGTGAGACAGCACAAAACTACACTAGACTGTGTGAGACAGCACAAAACTACACCAGACTGTGTGAGACAGCATCAAACTATACTAGACTGTGTGGAACAGCAAAAAACCACACAAGACTGTGTGCGACAGCTCAAAACCACACTAGACTGTGTGAGACAGCACAAAACTACACCAGACTGTGTGACACAGCACAAAACTACACCAGACTGTGTGAGACAGCACAAAACTACACTAGACTGTGTGCGACAACACAAAGCTACACTAGACTGTGTGACACAGCACAAGACTACACTAGACTGTGTGAGACAACACAACGCCACACTAGACTGTGTGAGACAGCACAAAACCACACTAGGCTGTGTGAGACAACACAAAACTACACCAGACTGTGTGAGACAGCACCAAACCACACTAGACTGTGTGAGACAGCACAAAACCACACTAGACTGTGTGAGACCTCACAAAACTACACTAGACTGTGTGAGACAGCACAAAACTACACTAGACTGTGTGAGACAGCGCAAAACTACACCAGACTGTGTGAGACAGCATCAAAATACACTAGACTGTGTGGGACAGCGTAAAAGCACACTAGACTGTGTGTGACAGCAGGAAACTACACCAGACTGTGTGAGAGAACACAAAACTACACCAGACTGTGTGAGAGAACACAAAACTACACCAGACTGTGTGAGAGAGCACAAGACCACACTAGACTGTGTGAGAAAGCACAAAACTACACTAGACTGTGTGAGACAGCACAAAACCACACTAGACCTTGTGAGACAGCTCAAACCTACACTAGACTGTGTGAGACAGCACAGAACTACACTAGACTGTGTGAGACAGCACAAAACCACACTAGACTGTGTGAGACAGCACAAAACCACACCAGACGGTGTGAGACTGCACAAAACCACACTAGACTGTGTGAGACAACACAATACTACACAAGACGGTGTGAGAGAGCACAAGACCACACTAGACTGTGTGAGACAGCACAAAACTACACTAGACTGTGTGAGACATCACAAAACTACGCTAGACTGTGTGAGACAGCACAAAACTACACCAGACTGTGTGAGACAGCATCAAACTATACTAGACTGTGTGGAACAGCAAAAAACCACACAGGACTGTGTGAGACAGCTCAAAACCAGACTAGACTGTGTGAGACAGCACAAAACTACACCAGACTGTGTGAGACAGCACAAAACTACACTAGACTGTGTGCGACAACACAAAGCTACACTAGACTGTGTGACACAGCACAAGACTACACTAGACTGTGTGAGACAACACAACGCCACACTAGACTGTGTGAGACAGCACAAAACCACACTAGGCTGTGTGAGACAACACAAAACTACACCAGACTGTGTGAGACAGCACCAAACCACACTAGACTGTGTGAGACAGCACAAAATCACACTAGACTGTGTGAGACCTCACAAAACTACACTAGACTGTGTGAGACAGCACAAAACTACACTAGACTGTGTGAGACAGCGCAAAACTACACCAGACTGTGTGAGACAGCATCAAAATACACTAGACTGTTTGGGACAGCGTAAAAGCACACTAGACTGTGTGTGACAGCAGGAAACTACACCAGACTGTGTGAGACAACACAAAACTACACCAGACTGTGTGAGACAGCACCAAACCACACTAGACTGTGTGAGACAACACAATACTACACAAGACTGTGTGAGAGAGCGCAAGACCACACTAGACTGTGTGAGACAGCACAAAACTACACTAGACTGTGTGAGACAGCACAAAACCACACTAGACTGTGTGAGACAGCACAAAACCACACCAGACGGTGCGAGACTGCACAAAACCACACTAGACTGTGTGAGACAACACAATACTACACAAGACTGTGTGAGAGAGCACAAGACCACACTAGACTGTGTGAGACAGCACAAAACTACACTAGACTGTGTGACACAGCACAAAACTACACTAGACTGTGTGAGACAGCACAAAACTACACCAGACTGTGTGAGACAGCATCAAACTATACCAGACTGTGTGGAACAGCAAAAAACCACACAAGACTGTGTGCGACAGCTCAAAACCACACTAGACTGTGTGAGACAGCACAAAACTACACCAGACTGTGTGACACAGCACAAAACTACACCAGACTGTGTGAGACAGCACAAAACTACACTAGACTGTGTGCGACAACACAAAGCTACACTAGACTGTGTGACACAGCACAAGACTACACTAGTCTGTGTGAGACAACACAACGCCACACTAGACTGTGTGAGACAGCACAAAACCACACTAGGCTGTGTGAGACAACACAAAACTACACCAGACTGTGTGAGACAGCACCAAACCACACTAGACTGTGTGAGACAGCACAAAACCACACTAGACTGTGTGAGACAGCACAAAACTACACTAGACTTTGTGCGACAACTCAAAACCACACTAGACTGTGTGAGACAGCACAAAACTACACCAGACTGAGTGTGAAAGCACAAAACTACACCAGACTGTGTGAGACAGCATCAAACTACACTAGACTGTGTGAGACAGCACAAAACTACACCAGACTGTGTGAGACAGCATCAAACTATACTAGACTGTGTGGAACAGCAAAAAACCACACAAGACTGTGTGCGACAGCTCAAAACCACACTAGACTGTGTGAGACAGCACAAAACTACACCAGACTGTGTGACACAACACAAAACTACACCGGACTGTGTGCGACAGCACAAAACTACACTAGACTGTGTGCGACAACACAAAGCTACACTAGACTGTGTGACACAGCACAAGACTACACTAGACTGTGTGAGACAACACAACGCCACACTAGACTGTGTGAGACAGCACAAAACCACACTAGGCTGTGTGAGACAACACAAAACTACACCAGACTGTGTGAGACTGCACCAAACCACACTAGACTGTGTGAGACAGCACAAAACCACACTAGACTGTGTGAGACAGCACAAAACTACACTGGACTTTGTGAGACAACTCAAAACCACACTAGACTGTGTGAGACAGCACAAAACTACACCAGACTGTGTGTGTAAGCACAAAACTACACCAGACTGTGTGAGACAGCATCAAACTACACTAGACTGTGTGGGACAGCATAAAACAACACTAGACTGTGTGAGACAGCAGGAAACTACACCAGACTGTGTGAGACAGAACAAAACTACACTAGACTGTGTGAGACAGCACAAAACCACACTAGACTGTGTGGGACAGCACAAACCTACACTAGACTGTGTGAGACAGCACAGAACTACACTAGACTGTGTGAGACAGCACAAAACCACACTAGACTGTGTGAGACAGCACAAAACCACACCAGACTGTGTGAGACGGCACAAAACCACACTAGACTGTGTGAGAGAACACAAAACTACACAAGACTGTGTGAGAGAGCACAAGACCACACTAGACTGTGTGAGACAGCACAAAACTACACTAGACTGTGTGAGACAGCACAAAACCACACTAGACCTTGTGAGACAGCTCAAACCTACACTAGACTGTGTGAGACAGCACAGAACTACACTAGACTGTGTGAGACAGCACAAAACCACACTAGACTGTGTGAGACAGCACAAAACCACACCAGACGGTGTGAGACTGCACAAAACCACACTAGACTGTGTGAGACAACACAATACTACACAGGACGGTGTGAGAGAGCACAAGGCCACACTAGACTGTGTGAGACAGCACAAAACTACACTAGACTGTGTGAGACAGCACAAAACTACACTAGACTGTGTGAGACAGCACAAAACTACACCAGACTGTGTGAGACAGCATCAAACTATACTAGACTGTGTGGAACAGCAAACAACCACACAAGACTGTGTGCGACAGCTCAAAACCAGACTAGACTGTGTGAGACAGCACAAAACTACACCAGACTGTGTGAGACAGCACAAAACTACACTAGACTGTGTGCGACAACACAAAGCTACACTAGACTGTGTGACACAGCACAAGACTACACTAGACTGTGTGAGACAACACAACGCCACACTAGACTGTGTGAGACAGCACAAAACCACACTAGGCTGTGTGAGACAACACAAAACTACACCAGACTGTGTGAGACAGCACCAAACCACACTAGACTGTGTGAGACAGCACAAAACCACACTAGACTGTGTGAGACCTCACAAAACTACACTAGACTGTGTGAGACAGCACAAAACTACACTAGACTGTGTGAGACAGCGCAAAACTACACCAGACTGTGTGAGACAGCATCAAAATACACTAGACTGCGTGGGACAGCGTAAAAGCAAACTAGACTGTGTGTGACAGCAGGAAACTACACCAGACTGTGTGAGACAACACAAAACTACACCAGACTGTGTGAGACAGCACCAAACCACACTAGACTGTGTGAGACAACACAATACTACACAAGACTGTGTGAGAGAGCGCAAGACCACACTAGACTGTGTGAGACAGCACAAAACTACACTAGACTGTGTGAGACAGCACAAAACTACACTAGACTGTGTGAGACAGCACAAAACTACACCAGACTGTGTGAGACAGCATCAAACTATACTAGACTGTGTGGAACAGCAAAAAACCACACAAGACTGTGTGCGACAGCTCAAAACCACACTAGACTGTGTGAGACAGCACAAAACTACACCAGACTGTGTGACACAACACAAAGCTACACTAGACTGTGTGACAGAGCACAAGACTACACTAGACTGTGTGAGACAACACAACGCCACACTAGACTGTGTGAGACAGCACAAAACCACACTAGGCTGTGTGAGACAACACAAAACTACACCAGACTGTGTGAGACAGCACCAAACCACACTAGACTGTGTGAGACAGCACAAAACCACACTAGACTGTGTGAGACCTCACAAAACTACACTAGACTGTGTGACACAGCACAAAACTACACTAGACTGTGTGAGACAGCGCAAAACTACACCAGACTGTGTGAGACAGCATCAAAATACACTAGACTGTGTGGGACAGCGTAAAAGCACACTAGACTGTGTGTGACAGCAGGAAACTACACCAGACTGTGTGAGACAACACAAAACTACACCAGACTGTGTGAGACAGCACCAAACCACACTAGACTGTGTGAGACAACACAATACTACACAAGACTGTGTGAGAGAGCGCAAGACCACACTAGACTGTGTGAGACAGCACAAAACTACACTAGACTGTGTGAGACAGCACAAAACCACACTAGACTGTGTGAGACAGCACAAAACCACACCAGACGGTGCGAGACTGCACAAAACCACACTAGACTGTGTGAGACAACACAATACAACACAAGACTGTGTGAGAGAGCACAAGACCACACTAGACTGTGTGAGACAGCACAAAACTACACTAGACTGTCTGAGACAGCACAAAACTACACTAGACTGTGTGAGACAGCACAAAACTACACCAGACTGTGTGAGACAGCATCAAACTATTCTAGACTGTGTGGAACAGCAAAAAACCACACAAGACTGTGTGCGACAGCTCAAAACCACACTAGACTGTGTGAGACAGCACAAAACTACACCAGACTGTGTGACACAGCACAAAACTACACCAGACTGTGTGCGACAGCACAAAACTACACTACACTGTGTGCGACAACACAAAGCTACACTAGACTGTGTGACACAGCACAAGACTACACTAGACAGTGTGAGACAACACAACGCCACACTAGACTGTGTGAGACAGCTCAAAACCAGACTAGACTGTGTGAGACAGCACAAAACTACACCAGACTGTGTGAGACAGCACAAAACTACACTAGACTGTGTGCGACAACACAAAGCTACACTAGACTGTGTGACACAGCACAAGACTACACTAGACTGTGTGAGACAACACAACGCCACACTAGACAGTGTGAGACAGCACAAAACCACACTAGGCTGTGTGAGACAACACAAAACTACACCAGACTGTGTGAGACAGCACCAAACCACACTAGACTGTGTGAGACAGCACAAAACCACACTAGACTGTGTGAGACCTCACAAAACTACACTAGACTGTGTGAGACAGCACAAAACTACACTAGACTGTGTGCGACAGCGCAAAACTACACCAGACTGTGTGAGACAGCATCAAAATACACTAGACTGTGTGGGACAGCGTAAAAGCACACTAGACTGTGTGTGACAGCAGGAAACTACACCAGACTGTGTGAGACAACACAAAACTACACCAGACTGTGTGAGACAGCACCAAACCACACTAGACTGTGTGAGACAGCACAAAACTACACCAGACTGTGTGAGACAGCATCAAACTATACTAGACTGTGTGGAACAGCAAAAAACCACACAAGACTGTGTGCGACAGCTCAAAACCACACTAGACTGTGTGAGACCTCACAAAACTACACTAGACTGTGTGAGACAGCACAAAACTACACTAGACTGTGTGAGACATCGCAAAACTACACCAGACTGTGTGAGACAGCATCAAAATACAGTAGACTGTGTGGGACAGCGTAAAAGCACACTAGACTGTGTGTGACAGCAGGAAACTACACCAGACTGTGTGAGACAACACAAAACTACACCAGACTGTGTGAGACAGCACCAAACCACACTAGACTGTGTGAGACAACACAATACTACACAAGACTGTGTGAGAGAGCGCAAGACCACACTAGACTGTGTGAGACAGCACAAAACTACACTAGACTGTGTGAGACAGCACAAAACCACACTAGACTGTGTGAGACAGCACAAAACCACACCAGACGGTGCGAGACTGCACAAAACCACACTAGACTGTGTGAGACAACACAATACAACACAAGACTGTGTGAGAGAGCACAAGACCACACTAGACTGTGTGAGACAGCACAAAACTACACTAGACTGTCTGAGACAGCACAAAACTACACTAGACTGTGTGAGACAGCACAAAACTACACCAGACTGTGTGAGACAGCATCAAACTATACTAGAGTGTGTGGAACAGCAAAAAACCACACAAGACTGTGTGCGACAGCTCAAAACCACACTAGACTGTGTGAGACAGCACAAAACTACACCAGACTGTGAGACACAGCACAAAACTACACCAGACTGTGTGAGACAGCACAAAACTACACTAGACTGTGTGCGACAACACAAAGCTACACTAGACTGTGTGACACAGCACAAGACTACACTAGACTGTCTGAGACAACACAACGCCACACTAGACTGTGTGAGACAGCACAAAACCACACTAGGCTGTGTGCGACATCACAAAACTACACCAGACTGTGTGAGACAGCACCAAACCACACTAGACTGTGTGAGACAGCACAAAACCACACTAGACTGTGTGAGACAGCACAAAACTACACTAGACTTTGTGAGACAACTCAAAACCACACTAGACTGTGTGAGACAGCACAAAACTACACCAGACTGAGTGTGAAAGCACAAAACTACACCAGACTGTGTGAGACAGCATCAAACTACACTAGACTGTGTGAGACAGCACAAAACTACACCAGACTGTGTGAGACAGCATCAAACTATACTAGACTGTGTGGAACAGCAAAAAACCACACAAGACTGTGTGCGACAGCTCAAAACCACACTAGACTGTGTGAGACAGCACAAAACTACACCAGACTGTGTGAGACAGCACAAAACTACACTAGACTGTGTGCGACAACACAAAGCTACACTAGACTGTGTGACACAGCACAAGACTACACTAGACTGTGTGAGACAACACAACGCCACACTAGACTGTGTGAGACAGCTCAAAACCAGACTAGACTGTGTGAGACAGCACAAAACTACACCAGACTGTGTGAGACAGCACAAAACTACACTAGACTGTGTGCGACAACACAAAGCTACACTAGACTGTGTGACACAGCACAAGACTACACTAGACTGTGTGAGACAACACAACGCCACACTAGACTGTGTGAGACAGCACAAAACCACACTAGGCTGTGTGAGACAACACAAAACTACACCAGACTGTGTGAGACAGCACCAAACCACACTAGACTGTGTGAGACAGCACAAAACCACACTAGACTGTGTGAGACCTCACAAAACTACACTAGACTGTGTGAGACAGCACAAAACTACACTAGACTGTGTGCGACAGCGCAAAACTACACCAGACTGTGTGAGACAGCATCAAAATACACTAGACTGTGTGGGACAGCGTAAAAGCACACTAGACTGTGTGTGACAGCAGGAAACTACACCAGACTGTGTGAGACAACACAAAACTACACCAGACTGTGTGAGACAGCACCAAACCACACTAGACTGTGTGAGACAGCACAAAACTACACCAGACTGTGTGAGACAGCATCAAACTATACTAGACTGTGTGGAACAGCAAAAAACCACACAAGACTGTGTGCGACAGCTCAAAACCACACTAGACTGTGTGAGACCTCACAAAACTACACTAGACTGTGTGAGACAGCACAAAACTACACTAGACTGTGTGAGACATCGCAAAACTACACCAGACTGTGTGAGACAGCATCAAAATACAGTAGACTGTGTGGGACAGCGTAAAAGCACACTAGACTGTGTGTGACAGCAGGAAACTACACCAGACTGTGTGAGACAACACAAAACTACACCAGACTGTGTGAGACAGCACCAAACCACACTAGACTGTGTGAGACAACACAATACTACACAAGACTGTGTGAGAGAGCACAAGACCACACTAGACTGTGTGAGACAGCACAAAACTACACTAGACTGTGTGAGACAGCACAAAACCACACTAGACTGTGTGAGACAGCACAAAACCACACCAGACGGTGCGAGACTGCACAAAACCACACTAGACTGTGTGAGACAACACAATACAACACAAGACTGTGTGAGAGAGCACAAGACCACACTAGACTGTGTGAGACAGCACAAAACTACACTAGACTGTCTGAGACAGCACAAAACTACACTAGACTGTGTGAGACAGCACAAAACTACACCAGACTGTGTGAGACAGCATCAAACTATACTAGAGTGTGTGGAACAGCAAAAAACCACACAAGACTGTGTGCGACAGCTCAAAACCACACTAGACTGTGTGAGACAGCACAAAACTACACCAGACTGTGAGACACAGCACAAAACTACACCAGACTGTGTGAGACAGCACAAAACTACACTAGACTGTGTGCGACAACACAAAGCTACACTAGACTGTGTGACACAGCACAAGACTACACTAGACTGTCTGAGACAACACAACGCCACACTAGACTGTGTGAGACAGCACAAAACCACACTAGGCTGTGTGCGACATCACAAAACTACACCAGACTGTGTGAGACAGCACCAAACCACACTAGACTGTGTGAGACAGCACAAAACCACACTAGACTGTGTGAGACAGCACAAAACTACACTAGACTTTGTGAGACAACTCAAAACCACACTAGACTGTGTGAGACAGCACAAAACTACACCAGACTGAGTGTGAAAGCACAAAACTACACCAGACTGTGTGAGACAGCATCAAACTACACTAGACTGTGTGAGACAGCACAAAACTACACCAGACTGTGTGAGACAGCATCAAACTATACTAGACTGTGTGGAACAGCAAAAAACCACACAAGACTGTGTGCGACAGCTCAAAACCACACTAGACTGTGTGAGACAGCACAAAACTACACCAGACTGTGTGACACAGCACAAAACTACACCAGACTGTATGCGACAGCACAAAACTACACTACACTGTGTGCGACAACACAAAGCTACACTAGACTGTGTGACACAGCACAAGACTACACTAGACTGTGTGAGACAACACAACGCCACACTAGACTGTGTGAGACAGCTCAAAACCAGACTAGACTGTGTGAGACAGCACAAAACTACACCAGACTGTGTGAGACAGCACAAAACTACACTAGACTGTGTGCGACAACACAAAGCTACACTAGACTGTGTGACACAGCACAAAACCACACTAGGCTGTGTGAGACAACACAAAACTACACCAGACTGTGTGAGACAGCACCAAACCACACTAGACTGTGTGAGACAGCACAAAACCACACTAGACTGTGTGAGACCTCACAAAACTACACTAGACTGTGTGAGACAGCACAAAACTACACTAGACTGTGTGAGACAGCGCAAAACTACACCAGACTGTGTGAGACAGCATCAAAATACACTAGACTGTGTGGGACAGCGTAAAAGCACACTAGACTGTGTGTGACAGCAGGAAACTACACCAGACTGTGTGAGACAACACAAAACTACACCAGACTGTGTGAGACAGCACCAAACCACACTAGACTGTGTGAGACAGCACAAAACTACACCAGACTGTGTGAGACAGCATCAAACTATACTAGACTGTGTGGAACAGCAAAAAACCACACAAGACTGTGTGCGACAGCTCAAAACCACACTAGACTGTGTGAGACAGCACAAATCTACACCAGACTGTGTGACACAGCACAAAACTACACCAGACTGTGTGCGACAGCACAAAACTACACTACACTGTGTGCGACAACACAAAGCTACACTAGACTGTGTGACACAGCACAAGACTACACTAGACTGTGTGAGACAACACAACGCCACACTAGACTGTGTGAGACAGCTCAAAACCAGACTAGACTGTGTGAGACAGCACAAAACTACACCAGACTGTGTGAGACAGCACAAAACTACACTAGACTGTGTGCGACAACACAAAGCTACACTAGACTGTGTGACACAGCACAAGACTACACTAGACTGTGTGAGACAACACAACGCCACACTAGACTGTGTGAGACAGCACAAAACCACACTAGGCTGTGTGAGACAACACAAAACTACACCAGACTGTGTGAGACAGCATCAAACTATACTAGACTGTGTGGAACAGCAAAAAACCACACAAGACTGTGTGCGACAGCTCAAAACCACACTAGACTGTGTGAGACAGCACAAAACTACACCAGACTGTGTGACACAACACAAAGCTACACTAGACTGTGTGACACAGCACAAGACTACACTAGACTGTGTGAGACAACACAACGCCACACTAGACTGTGTGAGACAGCACAAAACCACACTAGGCTGTGTGAGACAACACAAAACTACACCAGACTGTGTGAGACAGCACCAAACCACACTAGACTGTGTGAGACAGCACAAAACCACACTAGACTGTGTGAGACCTCACAAAACTACACTAGACTGTGTGAGACAGCACAAAACTACACTAGACTGTGTGAGACAGCGCAAAATAACACCAGACTGTGTGAGACAGCATCAAAATACACTAGACTGTGTGGGACAGCGTAAAAGCACACTAGACTGTGTGTGACAGCAGGAAACTACACCAGACTGTGTGAGAGAACACGAAACTACACCAGACTGTGTGAGAGAGCACAAGACCACACTAGACTGTGTGAGACAGCACAAAACTACACTAGACTGTGTGAGACAGCACAAAACTACACTAGACTTTGTGAGACAACTCAAAACCACACTAGACTGTGTGAGACAGCACAAAACTACACCAGACTGAGTGTGAAAGCACAAAACTACACCAGACTGTGTGAGACAGCATCAAACTACACTAGACTGTGTGAGACAGCACAAAACTACACCAGACGGTGCGAGACTGCACAAAACCACACTAGACTGTGTGAGACAACACAATACTACACAAGACTGTGTGAGAGAGCACAAGACCAGACTAGACTGTGTGAGACAGCATCAAACTACACTAGACTGTGTGAGACAGCACAAAACTACACTAGACTGTGTGAGACAGCACAAAACTACACCAGACTGTGTGAGACAGCATCAAACTATACTAGACTGTGTGGAACAGCAAAAAACCACACACGTCTGTGTGCGACAGCTCAAAACCACACTAGACTGTGTGAGACAGCACAAAACTACACCAGACTGTGTGACACAGCACAAAACTACACCAGACTGTGTGAGACAGCACAAAACTACACTAGACTGTGTGCGACAACACAAAGCTACACTAGACTGTGTGACACAGCACAAGACTACACTAGACTGTCTGAGACAACACAACGCCACACTAGACTGTGTGAGACAGCACAAAACCACACTAGGCTGTGTGAGACAACACAAAACTACACCAGACTGTGTGAGACAGCACCAAACCACACTAGACTGTGTGAGACAGCACAAAACCACACTAGACTGTGTGAGACAGCACAAAACTACACTAGACTTTGTGAGACAACACAAAACCACACTAGACTGTGTGAGACAGCACAAAACTACACCAGACTGAGTGTGAAAGCACAAAACTACACCAGACTGTGTGAGACAGCATCAAACTACACTAGACTGTGTGAGACAGCACAAAACTACACCAGACTGTGTGAGACAGCATCAAACTATACTAGACTGTGTGGAACAGCAAAAAACCACACAAGACTGTGTGCGACAGCTCAAAACCACACTAGACTGTGTGAGACAGCACAAAACTACACCAGACTGTGTGACACAGCACAAAACTACACCAGACTGTGTGCGACAGCACAAAACTACACTAGACTGTGTGCGACAACACAAAGCTACACTAGACTGTGTGACACAGCACAAGACTACACTAGACTGTGTGAGACAACACAACGCCACACTAGACTGTGTGAGACAGCTCAAAACCAGACTAGACTGTGTGAGACAGCACAAAACTACACCAGACTGTGTGAGACAGCACAAAACTACACTAGACTGTGTGCGACAACACAAAGCTACACTAGACTGTGTGACACAGCACAAGACTACACTAGACTGTGTGAGACAACACAACGCCACACTAGACTGTGTGAGACAGCACAAAACCACACTAGGCTGTGTGAGACAACACAAAACTACACCAGACTGTGTGAGACAGCACCAAACCACACTAGACTGTGTGAGACAGCACAAAACCACACTAGACTGTGTGAGACCTCACAAAACTACACTAGACTGTGTGAGACAGCACAAAACTACACTAGACTGTGTGAGACAGCGCAAAACTACACCAGACTGTGTGAGACAGCATCAAAATACACTAGACTGTGTGGGACAGCGTAAAAGCACACTAGACTGTGTGTGACAGCAGGAAACTACACCAGACTGTGTGAGACAACACAAAACTACACCAGACTGTGTGAGACAGCACCAAATCACACTAGACTGTGTGAGACAACACAATACTACACAAGACTGTGTGAGAGAGCGCAAGACCACACTAGACTGTGTGCGACAGCACAAAACTACACTAGACTGTGTGAGACAGCACAAAACTACACTAGACTGTGTGAGACAGCACAAAACTACACCAGACTGTGTGAGACAGCATCAAACTATACTAGACTGTGTGGAACAGCAAAAAACCACACAAGACTGTGTGCGACAGCTCAAAACCACACTAGACTGTGTGAGACAGCACAAAACTACACCAGACTGTGTGACACAACACAAAGCTACACTAGACTGTGTGACACAGCACAAGACTACACTAGACTGTGTGAGACAACACAACGCCACACTAGACTGTGTGAGAGAGCACAAAACCACACTAGGCTGTGTGAGACAACACAAAACTACGCCAGACTGTGTGAGACAGCACAAAACCACACTAGACCTTGTGAGACAGCTCAAACCTACACTAGACTGTGTGAGACAGCACAGAACTACACTAGACTGTGTGAGACAGCACAAAACCACACTAGACTGTGTGAGACAGCACAAAACCACACCAGACGGTGTGAGACTGCACAAAACCACACTAGACTGTGTGAGACAACACAATACTACACAAGACGGTGTGAGAGAGCACAAGACCACACTAGACTGTGTGAGACAGCACAAAACTACACTAGACTGTGTGAGACAGCACAAAACTACACTAGACTGTGTGAGACAGCATCAAACTATACTAGACTGTGTGGAACAGCAAAAAACCACACAAGTCTGTGTGCGACAGCTCAAAACCACACTAGACTGTGTGAGACAGCACAAAACTACACCAGACTGTGTGACACAGCACAAAACTACACCAGACTGAGTGAGACAGCACAAAACTACACTAGACTGTGTGCGACAACACAAAGCTACACTAGACTGTGTGACACAGCACAAGACTACACTAGACTGTCTGAGACAACACAACGCCACACTAGACTGTGTGAGACAGCACAAAACCACACTAGGCTGTGTGAGACAACACAAAACTACACCAGACTGTGTGAGACAGCACCAAACCACACTAGACTGTGTGAGACAGCACAAAACCACACTAGACTGTGTGAGACAGCACAAAACTACACTAGACTTTGTGAGACAACACAAAACCACACTAGACTGTGTGAGACAGCACAAAACTACACCAGACTGAGTGTGAAAGCACAAAACTACACCAGACTGTGTGAGACAGCATCAAACTACACTAGACTGTGTGAGACAGCACAAAACTACACCAGACTGTGTGAGACAGCATCAAACTATACTAGACTGTGTGGAACAGCAAAAAACCACACAAGACTGTGTGCGACAGCTCAAAACCACACTAGACTGTGTGAGACAGCACAAAACTACACCAGACTGTGTGACACAGCACAAAACTACACCAGACTGTGTGCGACAGCACAAAACTACACTAGACTGTGTGCGACAACACAAAGCTACACTAGACTGTGTGACACAGCACAAGACTACACTAGACTGTGTGAGACAACACAACGCCACACTAGACTGTGTGAGACAGCTCAAAACCAGACTAGACTGTGTGAGACAGCACAAAACTACACCAGACTGTGTGAGACAGCACAAAACTACACTAGACTGTGTGCGACAACACAAAGCTACACTAGACTGTGTGACACAGCACAAGACTACACTAGACTGTGTGAGACAACACAACGCCACACTAGACTGTGTGAGACAGCACAAAACCACACTAGGCTGTGTGAGACAACACAAAACTACACCAGACTGTGTGAGACAGCACCAAACCACACTAGACTGTGTGAGACAGCACAAAACCACACTAGACTGTGTGAGACCTCACAAAACTACACTAGACTGTGTGAGACAGCACAAAACTACACTAGACTGTGTGAGACAGCGCAAAACTACACCAGACTGTGTGAGACAGCATCAAAATACACTAGACTGTGTGGGACAGCGTAAAAGCACACTAGACTGTGTGTGACAGCAGGAAACTACACCAGACTGTGTGAGACAACACAAAACTACACCAGACTGTGTGAGACAGCACAAAACCACACTAGACTGTGTGAGACAGCACAAAACTACACTAGACTTTGTGAGACAACACAAAACCACACTAGACTGTGTGAGACAGCACAAAACTACACCAGACTGAGTGTGAAAGCACAAAACTACACCAGACTGTGTGAGACAGCATCAAACTACACTAGACTGTGTGAGACAGCACAAAACTACACCAGACTGTGTGAGACAGCATCAAACTATACTAGACTGTGTGGAACAGCAAAAAACCACACAAGACTGTGTGCGACAGCTCAAAACCACACTAGACTGTGTGAGACAGCACAAAACTACACCAGACTGTGTGACACAGCACAAAACTACACCAGACTGTGTGCGACAGCACAAAACTACACTAGACTGTGTGCGACAACACAAAGCTACACTAGACTGTGTGACACAGCACAAGACTACACTAGACTGTGTGAGACAACACAACGCCACACTAGACTGTGTGAGACAGCTCAAAACCAGACTAGACTGTGTGAGACAGCACAAAACTACACCAGACTGTGTGAGACAGCACAAAACTACACTAGACTGTGTGCGACAACACAAAGCTACACTAGACTGTGTGACACAGCACAAGACTACACTAGACTGTGTGAGACAACACAACGCCACACTAGACTGTGTGAGACAGCACAAAACCACACTAGGCTGTGTGAGACAACACAAAACTACACCAGACTGTGTGAGACAGCACCAAACCACACTAGACTGTGTGAGACAGCACAAAACCACACTAGACTGTGTGAGACCTCACAAAACTACACTAGACTGTGTGAGACAGCACAAAACTACACTAGACTGTGTGAGACAGCGCAAAACTACACCAGACTGTGTGAGACAGCATCAAAATACACTAGACTGTGTGGGACAGCGTAAAAGCACACTAGACTGTGTGTGACAGCAGGAAACTACACCAGACTGTGTGAGACAACACAAAACTACACCAGACTGTGTGAGACAGCACCAAATCACACTAGACTGTGTGAGACAACACAATACTACACAAGACTGTGTGAGAGAGCGCAAGACCACACTAGACTGTGTGCGACAGCACAAAACTACACTAGACTGTGTGAGACAGCACAAAACTACACTAGACTGTGTGAGACAGCACAAAACTACACCAGACTGTGTGAGACAGCATCAAACTATACTAGACTGTGTGGAACAGCAAAAAACCACACAAGACTGTGTGCGACAGCTCAAAACCACACTAGACTGTGTGAGACAGCACAAAACTACACCAGACTGTGTGACACAACACAAAGCTACACTAGACTGTGTGACACAGCACAAGACTACACTAGACTGTGTGAGACAACACAACGCCACACTAGACTGTGTGAGAGAGCACAAAACCACACTAGGCTGTGTGAGACAACACAAAACTACGCCAGACTGTGTGAGACAGCACAAAACCACACTAGACCTTGTGAGACAGCTCAAACCTACACTAGACTGTGTGAGACAGCACAGAACTACACTAGACTGTGTGAGACAGCACAAAACCACACTAGACTGTGTGAGACAGCACAAAACCACACCAGACGGTGTGAGACTGCACAAAACCACACTAGACTGTGTGAGACAACACAATACTACACAAGACGGTGTGAGAGAGCACAAGACCACACTAGACTGTGTGAGACAGCACAAAACTACACTAGACTGTGTGAGACAGCACAAAACTACACTAGACTGTGTGAGACAGCATCAAACTATACTAGACTGTGTGGAACAGCAAAAAACCACACAAGTCTGTGTGCGACAGCTCAAAACCACACTAGACTGTGTGAGACAGCACAAAACTACACCAGACTGTGTGACACAGCACAAAACTACACCAGACTGAGTGAGACAGCACAAAACTACACTAGACTGTGTGCGACAACACAAAGCTACACTAGACTGTGTGACACAGCACAAGACTACACTAGACTGTCTGAGACAACACAACGCCACACTAGACTGTGTGAGACAGCACAAAACCACACTAGGCTGTGTGAGACAACACAAAACTACACCAGACTGTGTGAGACAGCACCAAACCACACTAGACTGTGTGAGACAGCACAAAACCACACTAGACTGTGTGAGACAGCACAAAACTACACTAGACTTTGTGAGACAACACAAAACCACACTAGACTGTGTGAGACAGCACAAAACTACACCAGACTGAGTGTGAAAGCACAAAACTACACCAGACTGTGTGAGACAGCATCAAACTACACTAGACTGTGTGAGACAGCACAAAACTACACCAGACTGTGTGAGACAGCATCAAACTATACTAGACTGTGTGGAACAGCAAAAAACCACACAAGACTGTGTGCGACAGCTCAAAACCACACTAGACTGTGTGAGACAGCACAAAACTACACCAGACTGTGTGACACAGCACAAAACTACACCAGACTGTGTGCGACAGCACAAAACTACACTAGACTGTGTGCGACAACACAAAGCTACACTAGACTGTGTGACACAGCACAAGACTACACTAGACTGTGTGAGACAACACAACGCCACACTAGACTGTGTGAGACAGCTCAAAACCAGACTAGACTGTGTGAGACAGCACAAAACTACACCAGACTGTGTGAGACAGCACAAAACTACACTAGACTGTGTGCGACAACACAAAGCTACACTAGACTGTGTGACACAGCACAAGACTACACTAGACTGTGTGAGACAACACAACGCCACACTAGACTGTGTGAGACAGCACAAAACCACACTAGGCTGTGTGAGACAACACAAAACTACACCAGACTGTGTGAGACAGCACCAAACCACACTAGACTGTGTGAGACAGCACAAAACCACACTAGACTGTGTGAGACCTCACAAAACTACACTAGACTGTGTGAGACAGCACAAAACTACACTAGACTGTGTGAGACAGCGCAAAACTACACCAGACTGTGTGAGACAGCATCAAAATACACTAGACTGTGTTTGGCCAGCGTAAAAGCACACTAGACTGTGTGTGACAGCAGGAAACTACACCAGACTGTGTGAGACAACACAAAACTACACCAGACTGTGTGAGACAGCACCAAATCACACTAGACTGTGTGAGACAACACAATACTACACAAGACTGTGTGAGAGAGCGCAAGACCACACTAGACTGTGTGCGACAGCACAAAACTACACTAGACTGTGTGAGACAGCACAAAACTACACTAGACTGTGTGAGACAGCACAAAACTACACCAGACTGTGTGAGACAGCATCAAACTATACTAGACTGTGTGGAACAGCAAAAAACCACACAAGACTGTGTGCGACAGCTCAAAACCACACTAGACTGTGTGAGACAGCACAAAACTACACCAGACTGTGTGACACAACACAAAGCTACACTAGACTGTGTGACACAGCACAAGACTACGCTAGACTGTGTGAGACAACACAACGCCACACTAGACAGTGTGAGACAGCACAAAACCACACTAGGCTGTGTGAGACAACACAAAACTACGCCAGACTGTGTGAGACAGCACCAAACCACACTAGACTGTGTGAGACAGCACAAAACCACACTAGACTGTGTGAGACCTCACAAAACTACACTAGACTGTGTGAGACAGCACAATACTACACTAGACTCTGTGGGACAGCGCAAAACTACACCAGACTGTGTGAGACAGCATCAAAATACACTAGACTGTGTGGGACAGCGTAAAAGCACACTAGACTGTGTGTGACAGCAGGAAACTACACCAGACTGTGTGAGAGAACACAAAACTACACCAGACTGTGTGAGAGAGCACAAGACCACACTAGACTGTGTGAGACAGCACAAAACTACACTAGACTGTGTGAGACAGCACAAAACCACACTAGACCTTGTGAGACAGCTCAAACCTACACTAGACTGTGTGAGACAGCACAGAACTACACTAGACTGTGTGAGACAGCACAAAACCACACTAGACTGTGTGAGACAGCACAAAACCACACCAGACGGTGTGAGACTGCACAAAACCACACTAGACTGTGTGCGACAACACAATACTACACAAGACGGTGTGAGAGAGCACAAGACCACACTAGACTGTGTGAGACAGCACAAAACTACACTAGACTGTGTGAGACAGCACAAAACTACACTAGACTGTGTGAGACAGCACAAAACTACACCAGACTGTGTGAGACAGCATCAAACTATACTAGACTGTGTGGAACAGCAAAAAACCACACAAGACTGTGTGAGACAGCTCAAAACCAGACTAGACTGTGTGAGACAGCACAAAACTACACCAGACTGTGTGAGACAGCACAAAACTACACTAGACTGTGTGCGACAACACAAAGCTACACTAGACTGTGTGACACAGCACAAGACTACACTAGACTGTGTGAGGCAACACAACGCCACAGTAGACTGTGTGAGACAGCACAAAACCACACTAGGCTGTGTGAGACAACACAAAACTACACCAGACTGTGTGAGACGGCACCAAACCACACTAGACAGTGTGAGACAGCACAAAACCACACTAGACTGTGTGAGACCTCACAAAACTACACTAGACTGTGTGAGACAGCACAAAACTACACTAGACTGTGTGAGACAGCGCAAAACTACACCAGACTGTGTGAGACAGCATCAAAATACACTAGACTCTGTGGGACAGCGTAAAAGCACACTAGACTGTGTGTGACAGCAGGAAACTACACCAGACTGTGTGAGACAACACAAAACTACACCAGACTGTGTGAGACAGCACCAAACCACACTAGACTGTGTGAGACAACACAATACTACACAGGACTGTGTGAGAGAGCGCAAGACCACACTAGACTGTGTGAGACAGCACAAAACTACACTAGACAGTGTGAGACAGCACAAAACCACACTAGACTGTGTGAGACAGCACAAAACCACACCAGACGGTGCGAGACTGCACAAAACCACACTAGACTGTGTGAGACAACACAATACTACACAAGACTGTGTGAGAGAGCGCAAGACCACACTAGACTGTGTGAGACAGCACAAAACTACACTAGACTGTGTGAGACAGCACAAAACTACACTAGACTGTGTGAGACAGCACAAAACTACACCAGACTGTGTGAGACAGCGTCAAACTATACTAGACTGTGTGGAACAGCAAAAAACCACACTAGACTGTGTGAGACAGCACAAAACTACACCAGACTGTGTGTGAAAGCACAGAACTACACCAGACTGTGTGAGACAGCATCAAACTACACTAGACTGTGTGGGACAGCATAAAACAACACTAGACTGTGTGAGACAGCAGGAAACTACACCAGACTGTGTGAGACAGAACAAAACTACACTAGACTGTGTGAGACAGCACAAAACCACACTAGACTGTGTGGGACAGCACAAACCTACACTAGACTGTGTGAGACAGCACAGAACTACACTAGACTGTGTGAGACAGCACAAAACCACACTAGACTCTGTGAGACAGCACAAAACAACACCAGATTGTGTGAGACTGCACAAAACCACACTAGACTGTGTGAGAGAACACAAAACTACACAAGACTGTGTGAGAGAGCACAAGACTACACTAGACTGTGTGAGACAGCACAAAACTACACTAGACTGTGTGAGACAGCACAAAACCACACTAGACCTTGTGAGACAGCTCAAACCTACACTAGACTGTGTGAGACAGCACAGAACTACACTAGACTGTGTCAGACAGCACAAAACCACACTAGACTGTGTGAGACAGCACAAAACCACGCCAGACGGTGTGAGACTGCACAAAACCACACTAGACTGTGTGAGACAACACAATACTACACAAGACGGTGTGAGAGAGCACAAGACCACACTAGACTGTGTGAGACAGCACAAAACTACACTAGACTGTGTGAGACAGCATCAAACTATACTAGACTGTGTGGAACAGCAAAAAACCACACAAGACTGTGTGAGACAGCTCAAAACCAGACTAGACTGTGTGAGACAGCACAAAACTACACCAGACTGTGTGAGACAGCACAAAACTACACTAGACTGTGTGCGACAACTCAAAGCTACACTAGACTGTGTGACACAGCACAAGACTACACTAGACTGTGTGAGACAACACAACGCCACACTAGACTGTGTGAGACAGCACAAAACCACACTAGGCTGTGTGAGACAACACAAAACTACACCAGACTGTGTGAGACAGCACCAAACCACACTAGACTGTGTGAGACAGCACAAAACCACACTAGACTGTGTGAGACCTCACAAAACTACACTAGACTGTGTGAGACAGCACCAAACTACACTAGACTGTGTGAGACAGCGCAAAACTACACCAGACTGTGTGAGACAGCATCAAAATACACTAGACTGTGTGGGACAGCGTAAAAGCACACTAGACTGTGTGTGACAGCAGGAAACTACACCAGACTGTGTGAGACAGCACCAAACCACACTAGACTGTGTGAGAGAACACAATACTACACAAGACTGTGTGAGAGAGCGCAAGACCACACTAGACTGTTTGAGACAGCACAAAACTACACTAGACTGTGTGAGACAGCACAAAACCACACTAGACTGTGTGAGACAGCACAAAACCACACCAGACGGTGCGAGACTGCACAAAACCACACTAGACTGTGTGAGACAACACAATACTACACAAGACTGTGTGAGAGAGCACAAGACCACACTAGACTGTGTGAGACAGCACAAAACTACACTAGACTGTGTGAGACAGCACAAAACTACACTAGACTGTGTGAGACAGCACAAAACTACACCAGACTGTGTGAGACAGCGTCAAACTATACTAGACTGTGTGGAACAGCAAAAAACCACACAGGTCTGTGTGCGACAGCTCAAAACCACACTAGACTGTGTGAGACAGCACAAAACTACACCAGACTGTGTGACACAGCACAAAACTACACCAGACTGTGTGAGACAGCACAAAACTACACTAGACTGTGTGCGACAACACAAAGCTACACTAGACTGTGTGACACAGCACAAGACTACACTAGACTGTGTGAGACAACACAACGCCACACTAGACTGTGTGAGACAGCACAAAACCACACTAGGCTGTTGGAGACAACACAAAACTACACCAGACTGTGTGAGACAGCACCAAACCACACTAGACTGTGTGAGACAGCACAAAACCACACTAGACTGTGTGAGACAGCACAAAACTACACTAGACTTTGTGAGACAACTCAAAACCACACTAGACTGTGTGAGACAGCACAAAACTACACCAGACTGAGTGTGAAAGCACAAAACTACACCAGACTGTGTGAGACAGCATCAAACTACACTAGACTGTGGGAGACAGCACAAAACTACACCAGACTGTGTGAGACAGCATCAAACTATACTAGACTGTGTGGAACAGCAAAAAACCACACAAGACTGTGTGCGACAGCTCAAAACCACACTAGACTGTGTGAGACAGCACAAAACTACACCAGACTGTGTGAGACAGCATCAAACTACACTAGACTGTGTGGGACAGCATAAAACAACACTAGACTGTGTGAGACAGCAGGAAACTACACCAGACTGTGTGAGACAGAACAAAACTACACTAGACTGTGTGAGACAGCACAAAACCACACTAGACTGTGTGGGACAGCACAAACCTACACTAGACTGTGTGAGACAGCACAGAACTACACTAGACTGTGTGAGACAGCACAAAACCACACTAGACTCTGTGAGACAGCACAAAACAACACCAGACTGTGTGAGACTGCACAAAACCACACTAGACTGTGTGAGAGAACACAAAACTACACAAGACTGTGTGAGAGAGCACAAGACTACACTAGACTGTGTGAGACAGCACAAAACTACACTAGACTGTGTGAGACAGCACAAAACCACACTAGACCTTGTGAGACAGCTCAAACCTACACTAGACTGTGTGAGACAGCACAGAACTACACTAGACTGTGTCAGACAGCACAAAACCACACTAGACTGTGTGAGACAGCACAAAACCACACCAGACGGTGTGAGACTGCACAAAACCACACTAGACTGTGTGAGACAACACAATACTACACAAGACGGTGTGAGAGAGCACAAGACCACACTAGACTGTGTGAGACAGCACAAAACTACACTAGACTGTGTGAGACAGCATCAAACTATACTAGACTGTGTGGAACAGCAAAAAACCACACAAGACTGTGTGAGACAGCTCAAAACCAGACTAGACTGTGTGAGACAGCACAAAACTACACCAGACTGTGTGAGACAGCACAAAACTACACTAGACTGTGTGCGACAACTCAAAGCTACACTAGACTGTGTGACACAGCACAAGACTACACTAGACTGTGTGAGACAACACAACGCCACACTAGACTGTGTGAGACAGCACAAAACCACACTAGGCTGTGTGAGACAACACAAAACTACACCAGACTGTGTGAGACAGCACCAAACCACACTAGACTGTGTGAGACAGCACAAAACCACACTAGACTGTGTGAGACCTCACAAAACTACACTAGACTGTGTGAGACAGCACCAAACTACACTAGACTGTGTGAGACAGCGCAAAACTACACCAGACTGTGTGAGACAGCATCAAAATACACTAGACTGTGTGGGACAGCGTAAAAGCACACTAGACTGTGTGTGACAGCAGGAAACTACACCAGACTGTGTGAGACAGCACCAAACCACACTAGACTGTGTGAGAGAACACAATACTACACAAGACTGTGTGAGAGAGCGCAAGACCACACTAGACTGTTTGAGACAGCACAAAACTACACTAGACTGTGTGAGACAGCACAAAACCACACTAGACTGTGTGAGACAGCACAAAACCACACCAGACGGTGCGAGACTGCACAAAACCACACTAGACTGTGTGAGACAACACAATACTACACAAGACTGTGTGAGAGAGCACAAGACCACACTAGACTGTGTGAGACAGCACAAAACTACACTAGACTGTGTGAGACAGCACAAAACTACACTAGACTGTGTGAGACAGCACAAAACTACACCAGACTGTGTGAGACAGCGTCAAACTATACTAGACTGTGTGGAACAGCAAAAAACCACACAGGTCTGTGTGCGACAGCTCAAAACCACACTAGACTGTGTGAGACAGCACAAAACTACACCAGACTGTGTGACACAGCACAAAACTACACCAGACTGTGTGAGACAGCACAAAACTACACTAGACTGTGTGCGACAACACAAAGCTACACTAGACTGTGTGACACAGCACAAGACTACACTAGACTGTGTGAGACAACACAACGCCACACTAGACTGTGTGAGACAGCACAAAACCACACTAGGCTGTTGGAGACAACACAAAACTACACCAGACTGTGTGAGACAGCACCAAACCACACTAGACTGTGTGAGACAGCACAAAACCACACTAGACTGTGTGAGACAGCACAAAACTACACTAGACTTTGTGAGACAACTGAAAACCACACTAGACTGTGTGAGACAGCACAAAACTACACCAGACTGAGTGTGAAAGCACAAAACTACATCAGACTGTGTGAGACAGCATCAAACTACACTAGACTGTGGGAGACAGCACAAAACTACACCAGACTGTGTGAGACAGCATCAAACTATACTAGACTGTGTGGAACAGCAAAAAACCACACAAGACTGTGTGCGACAGCTCAAAACCACACTAGACTGTGTGAGACAGCACAAAACTACACCAGACTGTGTGACACAGCACAAAACTACACCAGACTGTGTGCGACAGCACAAAACTACACTAGATTGTGTGCGACAACACAAAGCTACACTAGACTGTGTGACACAGCACAAGACTACACTAGACTGTGTGAGACAACACAACGCCACACTAGACTGTGTGAGACAGCACAAAACCACACTAGGCTGTGTGAGACAACACAAAACTACACCAGACTGTGTGAGACAGCACCAAACCACACTAGACTGTGTGAGACAGCACAAAACCACACTAGACTGTGTGAGACAGCACAAAACTACACTGGACTTTGTGAGACAACTCAAAACCACACTAGACTGTGTGAGACAGCACAAAACTACACCAGACTGTGTGTGAAAGCACAAAACTACACCAGACTGTGTGAGACAGCATCAAACTACACTAGACTGTGTGGGACAGCATAAAACAACACTAGACTGTGTGAGACAGCAGGAAACTACACCAGACTGTGTGAGACAGAACAAAACTACACTAGACTGTGTGAGACAGCACAAAACCACACTAGACTGTGTGGGACAGCACAAACCTACACTAGACTGTGTGAGACAGCACAGAACTACACTAGACTGTGTGAGACAGCACAAAACCACACTAGACTGTGTGAGACAGCACAAAACCACACCAGACTGTGTGAGACTGCACAAAACCACACTAGACTGTGTGAGAGAACACAAAACTACACAAGACTGTGTGAGAGAGCACAAGACCACACTAGACTGTGTGAGACAGCACAAAACTACACTAGACTGTGTGAGACAGCACAAAACCACACTAGACCTTGTGAGACAGCTCAAACCTACACTAGACTGTGTGAGACAGCACAGAACTACACTAGACTGTGTCAGACAGCACAAAACCACACTAGACTGTGTGAGACAGCACAAAACGACACCAGACGGTGTGAGACTGCACAAAACCACACTAGACTGTGTGAGACAACACAATACTACACAAGACGGTGTGAGAGAGCACAAGACCACACTAGACTGTGTGAGACAGCACAAAACTACACTAGACTGTGTGAGACAGCACAAAACTTCACTAGACTGTGTGAGACAGCACAAAACTACACCAGACTGTGTGAGACAGCATCAAACTATACTAGACTGTGTGGAACAGCAAAAAACCACACAAGACTGTGTGAGACAGCTCAAAACCAGACTAGACAGTGTGAGACAGCACAAAACTACACCAGTCTGTGTGAGACAGCACAAAACTACACTAGACTGTGTGCGACAACTCAAAGCTACACTAGACTGTGTGACACAGCACAAGACTACACTAGACTGTGTGAGACAACACAACGCCACACTAGACTGTGTGAGACAGCACAAAACCACACTAGGCTGTGTGAGACAACACAAAACTACACCAGACTGTGTGAGACAGCACCAAACCACACTAGACTGTGTGAGACAGCACAAAACCATACTAGACTGTGTGAGACCTCACAAAACTACACTAGACTGTGTGAGACAGCTCAAAACCAGACTAGACTGTGTGAGACAGCACAAAACTACACCAGACTGTGTGAGACAGCACAAAACTACACTAGACTGTGTGCGACAACACAAAGCTACACTAGACTGTGTGACACAGCACAAGACTACACTAGACTGTGTGAGACAACACAACGCCACACTAGACTGTGTGAGACAGCACAAAACCACACTAGGCTGTGTGAGACAACACAAAACTACACCAGACTGTGTGAGACAGCACCAAACCACACTAGACTGTGTGAGACAGCACAAAACCACACTAGACTGTGTGAGACCTCACAAAACTACACTAGACTGTGTGAGACAGCACAAAACTACACTAGACTGTGTGAGACAGCGCAAAACTACACCAGACTGTGTGCGAAAGCATCAAAATACACTAGACTGTGTGGGACAGCGTAAAAGCACACTAGACTGTGTGTGACAGCAGGAAACTACACCAGACTGTGTGAGACAACACAAAACAACACCAGACTGTGTGAGACAGCACCAAACCACACTAGACTGTGTGAGACAACACAATACTACACAAGACAGTGTGAGAGAGCGCAAGACCACACTAGACTGTGTGAGACAGCACAAAACTACACTAGACTGTGTGAGACAGCATCAAAATACACTAGACTGTGTGGGACAGCGTAAAAGCACACTAGACTGTGTGTGACAGCAGGAAACTACACCAGACTGTGTGAGACAGCACCAAACCACACTAGACTGTGTGAGAGAACACAATACTACACAAGACTGTGTGAGAGAGCGCAAGACCACACTAGACTGTTTGAGACAGCACAAAACTACACTAGACTGTGTGAGACAGCACAAAACCACACTAGACTGTGTGAGACAGCACAAAACCACACCAGACGGTGCGAGACTGCACAAAACCACACTAGACTGTGTGAGACAACACAATACTACACAAGACTGTGTGAGAGAGCACAAGACCACACTAGACTGTGTGAGACAGCACAAAACTACACTAGACTGTGTGAGACAGCACAAAACTACACTAGACTGTGTGAGACAGCACAAAACTACACCAGACTGTGTGAGACAGCGTCAAACTATACTAGACTGTGTGGAACAGCAAAAAACCACACAGGTCTGTGTGCGACAGCTCAAAACCACACTAGACTGTGTGAGACAGCACAAAACTACACCAGACTGTGTGACACAGCACAAAACTACACCAGACTGTGTGAGACAGCACAAAACTACACTAGACTGTGTGCGACAACACAAAGCTACACTAGACTGTGTGACACAGCACAAGACTACACTAGACTGTGTGAGACAACACAACGCCACACTAGACTGTGTGAGACAGCACAAAACCACACTAGGCTGTTGGAGACAACACAAAACTACACCAGACTGTGTGAGACAGCACCAAACCACACTAGACTGTGTGAGACAGCACAAAACCACACTAGACTGTGTGAGGCAGCACAAAACTACACTAGACTTTGTGAGACAACTCAAAACCACACTAGACTGTGTGAGACAGCACAAAACTACACCAGACTGAGTGTGAAAGCACAAAACTACACCAGACTGTGTGAGACAGCATCAAACTACACTAGACTGTGGGAGACAGCACAAAACTACACCAGACTGTGTGAGACAGCATCAAACTATACTAGACTGTGTGGAACAGCAAAAAACCACACAAGACTGTGTGCGACAGCTCAAAACCACACTAGACTGTGTGAGACAGCACAAAACTACACCAGACTGTGTGACACAGCACAAAACTACACCAGACTGTGTGCGACAGCACAAAACTACACTAGATTGTGTGCGACAACACAAAGCTACACTAGACTGTGTGACACAGCACAAGACTACACTAGACTGTGTGAGACAACACAACGCCACACTAGACTGTGTGAGACAGCACAAAACCACACTAGGCTGTGTGAGACAACACAAAACTACACCAGACTGTGTGAGACAGCACCAAACCACACTAGACTGTGTGAGACAGCACAAAACCACACTAGACTGTGTGAGATAGCACAAAACTACACTGGACTTTGTGAGACAACTCAAAACCACACTAGACTGTGTGAGACAGCACAAAACTACACCAGACTGTGTGTGAAAGCACAAAACTACACCAGACTGTGTGAGACAGCATCAAACTACACTAGACTGTGTGGGACAGCATAAAACAACACTAGACTGTGTGAGACAGCAGGAAACTACACCAGACTGTGTGAGACAGAACAAAACTACACTAGACTGTGTGAGACAGCACAAAACCACACTAGACTGTGTGGGACAGCACAAACCTACACTAGACTGTGTGAGACAGCACAGAACTACACTAGACTGTGTGAGACAGCACAAAACCACACTAGACTGTGTGAGACAGCACAAAACCACACCAGACTGTGTGAGACTGCACAAAACCACACTAGACTGTGTGAGAGAACACAAAACTACACAAGACTGTGTGAGAGAGCACAAGACCACACCAGACTGTGTGAGACAACACAAAACAACACCAGACTGTGTGAGACAGCACCAAACCACACTAGACTGTGTGAGACAACACAATACTACACAAGACAGTGTGAGAGAGCGCAAGACCACACTAGACTGTGTGAGACAGCACAAAACTACACTAGACTGTGTGAGACAGCATCAAAATACACTAGACTGTGTGGGACAGCGTTAATGCACACTAGACTGTGTGTGACAGCAGGAAACTACACCAGACAGTGTGAGACAGCACCAAACCACACTAGACTGTGTGAGAGAACACAATACTACACAAGACTGTGTGAGAGAGCGCAAGACCACACTAGACTGTTTGAGACAGCACAAAACTACACTAGACTGTGTGAGACAGCACAAAACCACACTAGACTGTGTGAGACAGCACAAAACCACACCAGACGGTGCGAGACTGCACAAAACCACACTAGACTGTGTGAGACAACACAATACTACACAAGACTGTGTGAGAGAGCACAAGACCACACTAGACTGTGTGAGACAGCACAAAACTACACTAGACTGTGTGAGACAGCACAAAACTACACTAGACTGTGTGAGACAGCACAAAACTACACCAGACTGTGTGAGACAGCGTCAAACTATACTAGACTGTGTGGAACAGCAAAAAACCACACAGGTCTGTGTGCGACAGCTCAAAACCACACTAGACTGTGTGAGACAGCACAAAACTACACCAGACTGTGTGACACAGCACAAAACTACACCAGACTGTGTGAGACAGCACAAAACTACACTAGACTGTGTGCGACAACACAAAGCTACACTAGACTGTGTGACACAGCACAAGACTACACTAGACTGTGTGAGACAACACAACGCCACACTAGACTGTGTGAGACAGCACAAAACCACACTAGGCTGTTGGAGACAACACAAAACTACACCAGACTGTGTGAGACAGCACCAAACCACACTAGACTGTGTGAGACAGCACAAAACCACACTAGACTGTGTGAGACAGCACAAAACTACACTAGACTTTGTGAGACAACTCAAAACCACACTAGACTGTGTGAGACAGCACAAAACTACACCAGACTGAGTGTGAAAGCACAAAACTACACCAGACTGTGTGAGACAGCATCAAACTACACTAGACTGTGGGAGACAGCACAAAACTACACCAGACTGTGTGAGACAGCATCAAACTATACTAGACTGTGTGGAACAGCAAAAAACCACACAAGACTGTGTGCGACAGCTCAAAACCACACTAGACTGTGTGAGACAGCACAAAACTACACCAGACTGTGTGACACAGCACAAAACTACACCAGACTGTGTGCGACAGCACAAAACTACACTAGATTGTGTGCGACAACACAAAGCTACACTAGACTGTATGACACAGCACAAGACTACACTAGACTGTGTGAGACAACACAACGCCACACTAGACTGTGTGAGACAGCACAAAACCACACTAGGCTGTGTGAGACAACACAAAACTACACCAGACTGTGTGAGACAGCACCAAACCACACTAGACTGTGTGAGACAGCACAAAACCACACTAGACTGTGTGAGACAGCACAAAACTACACTGGACTTTGTGAGACAACTCAAAACCACACTAGACTGTGTGAGACAGCACAAAACTACACCAGACTGTGTGTGAAAGCACAAAACTACACCAGACTGTGTGAGACAGCATCAAACTACACTAGACTGTGTGGGACAGCATAAAACAACACTAGACTGTGTGAGACAGCAGGAAACTACACCAGACTGTGTGAGACAGAACAAAACTACACTAGACTGTGTGAGACAGCACAAAACCACACTAGACTGTGTGGGACAGCACAAACCTACACTAGACTGTGTGAGACAGCACAGAACTACACTAGACTGTGTGAGACAGCACAAAACCACACTAGACTGTGTGAGACAGCACAAAACCACACCAGACTGTGTGAGACTGCACAAAACCACACTAGACTGTGTGAGAGAACACAAAACTACACAAGACTGTGTGAGAGAGCACAAGACCACACTAGACTGTGTGAGACAGCACAAAACTACACTAGACTGTGTGAGACAGCACAAAACCACACTAGACCTTGTGAGACAGCTCAAACCTACACTAGACTGTGTGAGACAGCACAGAACTACACTAGACTGTGTCAGACAGCACAAAACCACACTAGACTGTGTGAGACAGCACAAAACGACACCAGACGGTGTGAGACTGCACAAAACCACACTAGACTGTGTGAGACAACACAATACTACACAAGACGGTGTGAGAGAGCACAAGACCACACTAGACTGTGTGAGACAGCACAAAACTACACTAGACTGTGTGAGACAGCACAAAACTTCACTAGACTGTGTGAGACAGCACAAAACTACACCAGACTGTGTGAGACAGCATCAAACTATACTAGACTGTGTGGAACAGCAAAAAACCACACAAGACTGTGTGAGACAGCTCAAAACCAGACTAGACAGTGTGAGACAGCACAAAACTACACCAGTCTGTGTGAGACAGCACAAAACTACACTAGACTGTGTGCGACAACTCAAAGCTACACTAGACTGTGTGACACAGCACAAGACTACACTAGACTGTGTGAGACAACACAACGCCACACTAGACTGTGTGAGACAGCACAAAACCACACTAGGCTGTGTGAGACAACACAAAACTACACCAGACTGTGTGAGACAGCACCAAACCACACTAGACTGTGTGAGACAGCACAAAACCACACTAGACTGTGTGAGACCTCACAAAACTACACTAGACTGTGTGAGACAGCTCAAAACCAGACTAGACTGTGTGAGACAGCACAAAACTACACCAGACTGTGTGAGACAGCACAAAACTACACTAGACTGTGTGCGACAACACAAAGCTACACTAGACTGTGTGACACAGCACAAGACTACACTAGACTGTGTGAGACAACACAACGCCACACTAGACTGTGTGAGACAGCACAAAACCACACTAGGCTGTGTGAGACAACACAAAACTACACCAGACTGTGTGAGACAGCACCAAACCACACTAGACTGTGTGAGACAGCACAAAACCACACTAGACTGTGTGAGACCTCACAAAACTACACTAGACTGTGTGAGACAGCACAAAACTACACTAGACTGTGTGAGACAGCGCAAAACTACACCAGACTGTGTGCGACAGCATCAAAATACACTAGACTGTGTGGGACAGCGTAAAAGCACACTAGACTGTGTGAGAGAACACAAAACTACACAAGACTGTGTGAGAGAGCACAAGACCACACCAGACTGTGTGAGACAACACAAAACAACACCAGACTGTGTGAGACAGCACCAAACCACACTAGACTGTGTGAGACAACACAATACTACACAAGACAGTGTGAGAGAGCGCAAGACCACACTAGACTGTGTGAGACAGCACAAAACTACACTAGACTGTGTGAGACAGCATCAAAATACACTAGACTGTGTGGGACAGCGTTAATGCACACTAGACTGTGTGTGACATCAGGAAACTACACCAGACAGTGTGAGACAGCACCAAACCACACTAGACTGTGTGAGAGAACACAATACTACACAAGACTGTGTGAGAGAGCGCAAGACCACACTAGACTGTTTGAGACAGCACAAAACTACACTAGACTGTGTGAGACAGCACAAAACCACACTAGACTGTGTGAGACAGCACAAAACCACACCAGACGGTGCGAGACTGCACAAAACCACACTAGACTGTGTGAGACAACACAATACTACACAAGACTGTGTGAGAGAGCACAAGACCACACTAGACTGTGTGAGACAGCACAAAACTACACTAGACTGTGTGAGACAGCACAAAACTACACTAGACTGTGTGAGACAGCACAAAACTACACCAGACTGTGTGAGACAGCGTCAAACTATACTAGACTGTGTGGAACAGCAAAAAACCACACAGGTCTGTGTGCGACAGCTCAAAACCACACTAGACTGTGTGAGACAGCACAAAACTACACCAGACTGTGTGACACAGCACAAAACTACACCAGACTGTGTGAGACAGCACAAAACTACACTAGACTGTGTGCGACAACACAAAGCTACACTAGACTGTGTGACACAGCACAAGACTACACTAGACTGTGTGAGACAACACAACGCCACACTAGACTGTGTGAGACAGCACAAAACCACACTAGGCTGTTGGAGACAACACAAAACTACACCAGACTGTGTGAGACAGCACCAAACCACACTAGACTGTGTGAGACAGCACAAAACCACACTAGACTGTGTGAGACAGCACAAAACTACACTAGACTTTGTGAGACAACTCAAAACCACACTAGACTGTGTGAGACAGCACAAAACTACACCAGACTGAGTGTGAAAGCACAAAACTACACCAGACTGTGTGAGACAGCATCAAACTACACTAGACTGTGGGAGACAGCACAAAACTACACCAGACTGTGTGAGACAGCATCAAACTATACTAGACTGTGTGGAACAGCAAAAAACCACACAAGACTGTGTGCGACAGCTCAAAACCACACTAGACTGTGTGAGACAGCACAAAACTACACCAGACTGTGTGACACAGCACAAAACTACACCAGACTGTGTGCGACAGCACAAAACTACACTAGATTGTGTGCGACAACACAAAGCTACACTAGACTGTGTGACACAGCACAAGACTACACTAGACTGTGTGAGACAACACAACGCCACACTAGACTGTGTGAGACAGCACAAAACCACACTAGGCTGTGTGAGACAACACAAAACTACACCAGACTGTGTGAGACAGCACCAAACCACACTAGACTGTGTGAGACAGCACAAAACCACACTAGACTGTGTGAGACAGCACAAAACTACACTGGACTTTGTGAGACAACTCAAAACCACACTAGACTGTGTGAGACAGCACAAAACTACACCAGACTGTGTGTGAAAGCACAAAACTACACCAGACTGTGTGAGACAGCATCAAACTACACTAGACTGTGTGGGACAGCATAAAACAACACTAGACTGTGTGAGACAGCAGGAAACTACACCAGACTGTGTGAGACAGAACAAAACTACACTAGACTGTGTGAGACAGCACAAAACCACACTAGACTGTGTGGGACAGCACAAACCTACACTAGACTGTGTGAGACAGCACAGAACTACACTAGACTGTGTGAGACAGCACAAAACCACACTAGACTGTGTGAGACAGCACAAAACCACACCAGACTGTGTGAGACTGCACAAAACCACACTAGACTGTGTGAGAGAACACAAAACTACACAAGACTGTGTGAGAGAGCACAAGACCACACTAGACTGTGTGAGACAGCACAAAACTACACTAGACTGTGTGAGACAGCACAAAACCACACTAGACCTTGTGAGACAGCTCAAACCTACACTAGACTGTGTGAGACAGCACAGAACTACACTAGACTGTGTCAGACAGCACAAAACCACACTAGACTGTGTGAGACAGCACAAAACGACACCAGACGGTGTGAGACTGCACAAAACCACACTAGACTGTGTGAGACAACACAATACTACACAAGACGGTCTGAGAGAGCACAAGACCACACTAGACTGTGTGAGACAGCACAAAACTACACTAGACTGTGTGAGACAGCACAAAACTTCACTAGACTGTGTGAGACAGCACAAAACTACACCAGACTGTGTGAGACAGCATCAAACTATACTAGACTGTGTGGAACAGCAAAAAACCACACAAGACTGTGTGAGACAGCTCAAAACCAGACTAGACAGTGTGAGACAGCACAAAACTACACCAGTCTGTGTGAGACAGCACAAAACTACACTAGACTGTGTGCGACAACTCAAATCTACACTAGACTGTGTGACACAGCACAAGACTACACTAGACTGTGTGAGACAACACAACGCCACACTAGACTGTGTGAGACAGCACAAAACCACACTAGGCTGTGTGAGACAACACAAAACTACACCAGACTGTGTGAGACAGCACCAAACCACACTAGACTGTGTGAGACAGCACAAAACCACACTAGACTGTGTGAGACCTCACAAAACTACACTAGACTGTGTGAGACAGCTCAAAACCAGACTAGACTGTGTGAGACAGCACAAAACTACACCAGACTGTGTGAGACAGCACAAAACTACACTAGACTGTGTGCGACAACACAAAGCTACACTAGACTGTGTGACACAGCACAAGACTACACTAGACTGTGTGAGACAACACAACGCCACACTAGACTGTGTGAGACAGCACAAAACCACACTAGGCTGTGTGAGACAACACAAAACTACACCAGACTGTGTGAGACAGCACCAAACCACACTAGACTGTGTGAGACAGCACAAAACCACACTAGACTGTGTGAGACCTCACAAAACTACACTAGACTGTGTGAGACAGCACAAAACTACACTAGACTGTGTGAGACAGCGCAAAACTACACCAGACTGTGTGCGACAGCATCAAAATACACTAGACTGTGTGGGACAGCGTAAAAGCACACTAGACTGTGTGTGACAGCAGGAAACTACACCAGACTGTGTGAGACAACACAAAACAACACCAGACTGTGTGAGACAGCACCAAACCACACTAGACTGTGTGAGACAACACAATACTACACAAGACAGTGTGAGAGAGCGCAAGACCACACTAGACTGTGTGAGACAGCACAAAACTACACTAGACTGTGTGAGACAGCACAAAACTACACAGGACTGTGTGAGACAGCACAAAACTACACCAGACTGTGTGAGACAGCATCAAGCTATACTAGACTGTGTGGAACAGCAAAGAACCACACAAGACTGTGTGCGACAGCTCAAAACCACACTAGACTGTGTGAGACAGCACAAAACTACACCAGACTGTGTGACACAGCACAAAACTACACCAGACTGTGTGCGACAGCACAAAACTACACTAGACTGTGTGCGACAACACAAAGCTACACTAGACTGTGTGACACAGCACAAGACTACACTAGACTGTGTGAGACAACACAACGCCACACTAGACTGTGTGAGACAGCGCAAAACCACACTAGGCTGTGTGAGACAACACAAAACTACACCAGACTGTGTGAGACAGCACCAAACCACACTAGACTGTGTGAGACAGCACAAAACCACACTAGACTGTGTGGAACCTCACAAAACTACACTAGACTGTGTGAGACAGCTCAAAACCAGACTAGACTGTGTGAGACAGCACAAAACTACACCAGACTGTGTGAGACAGCACAAAACTACACTAGACTGTGTGCGACAACACAAAGCTACACTAGACTGTGTGACACAGCACAAGACTACACTAGACTGTGTGAGACAACACAACGCCACACTAGACTGTGTGAGACAGCACAAAACCACACTAGGCTGTGTGAGACAACACAAAACTACACCAGACTGTGTGAGACAGCACCAAACCACACTAGACTGTGTGAGACAGCACCAAACCACACTAGACTGTGTGAGACCTCACAAAACTACACTAGACTGTGTGAGACAGCACAAAACTACACTAGACTGTGTGAGACAGCGCAAAACTACACCAGACTGTGTGAGACAGCATCAAAATACACTAGACTGTGTGGGACAGCGTAAAAGCACACTAGACTGTGTGTGACAGCAGGAAACTACACCAGACTGTGTGAGACAACACAAAACAACACCAGACTGTGTGAGACAGCACCAAACCACACTAGACTGTGTGAGACAACACAATACTACACAAGACAGTGTGAGAGAGCGCAAGACCACACTAGACTGTGTGAGACAGCACAAAACTACACTAGACTGTGTGAGACAGCACAAAACTACACAGGACTGTGTGAGACAGCACAAATCTACACCAGACTGTGTGAGACAGCATCAAGCTATACTAGACTGTGTGGAACAGCAAAGAACCACACAAGACTGTGTGCGACAGCTCAAAACCACACTAGACTGTGTGAGACAGCACAAAACTACACCAGACTGTGTGACACAGCACAAAACTACACCAGACTGTGTGAGACAGCACAAAACTACACTAGACTGTGTGCGACAACACAAAGCTACACTAGACTGTGTGACACAGCACAAGACTACACTAGACTGTGTGAGACAACACAACGCCACACTAGACTGTGTGAGACAGCACAAAACCACACTAGGCTGTGTGAGACAACACAAAACTACACCAGACTGTGTGAGACAGCACCAAACCACACTAGACTGTGTGAGACAGCACAAAACCACACTAGACTGTGTGAGACCTCACAAAACTACACTAGACTGTGTGAGACAGCACAAAACTACACTAGACTGTGTGAGACAGCGCACAACTACACTAGACTGTGTGAGACAGCGCACAACTATACCAGACTGTGTGAGACAGCATCAAAATACACTAGACTGTGTGGGACACCGTAAAAGCACACTAGACTGTGTGTGACAGCAGGAAACTACACCAGACTGTGTGAGAGAACAAAAAACTACACCAGACTGTGTGAGAGAGCACAAGACCACACTAGACTGTGAGACAGCACAAAACTACACTAGACTGTGTGAGACAGCACAAAACCACACTAGACCTTGTGAGACAGCTCAAACCTACACTAGACTGTGTGAGACAGCACAGAACTAAACTAGACTGTGTGAGACAGCACAAAACCACACTAGACTGTGTGAGACAGCACAAAACTACACCAGACTGTGTGACACAGCACAAAACTACACCAGACTGTGTGCGACAACACAACGCCACTCTAGACTGTGTGAGACAGCACAAAACTACACCAGACTGTGTGAGACAGCACCAAACCACACTAGACTGTGTGAGACAGCACAAAACCACACTAGACTGTGTGAGACCTCACAAAACTACACTAGACTGTGTGAGACAGCACAAAACTACACTAGACTGTGTGAGACAGCGCAAAACTACACCAGACTGTGTGAGACAGCATCAAAATACACTAGACTGTGTGGGAGAGCGTAAAAGCACACTAGACTGTGTGTGACAGCAGGAAACTACACCAGACAGTGTGAGAGAACACAAAACTACACCAGACTGTGTGAGAGAGCACAAGACCACACTAGACTGTGTGAGACAGCACAAAACTACACTAGACTGTGTGAGACAGCACAAAACCACACTAGACCTTGTGAGACAGCTCAAACCTACACTAGACTGTGTGAGACAGCACAGAACTAAACTAGACTGTGTGAGACAGCACAAAACCACACTAGACTGTGTGAGACAGCACAAAACTACACCAGACTGTGTGACACAGCACAAAACTACACCAGACTGTGTGAGACAGCACAAAACAACACTAGACTGTGTGCGACAACACAAAGCTACACTAGACTGTGTGACACAGCACAAGACTACACTAGACTGTGTGAGACAACACAACGCCACACTAGACTGTGTGAGACAGCACAAAACCACACTAGGCTGTGTGAGACAACACAAAACTACACCAGACTGTGTGAGACAGCACCAAACCACACTAGACTGTGTGAGACAGCACAAAACCACACTAGACTGTGTGAGACCTCACAAAACTACACTAGACTGTGTGAGACAGCACAAAACTACACTAGACTGTGTGAGACAGCGCAAAACTACACCAGACTGTGTGAGACAGCATCAAAATACACTAGACTGTGTGGGACAACACAACGCCACACTAGACTGTGTGAGACAGCACAAAACCACACTAGGCTGTGTGAGACAACACAAAACTACACCAGACTGTGTGAGACAGCACCAAACCACACTAGACTGTGTGAGACAGCACAAAACCACACTAGACTGTGTGAGACCTCACAAAACTACACTAGACTGTGTGAGACAGCACAAAACTACACTAGACTGTGTGAGACAGCGCAAAACTACACCAGACTGTGTGCGACAGCATCAAAATACACTAGACTGTGTGGGACAGCGTAAAAGCACACTAGACTGTGTGTGACAGCAGGAAACTACACCAGACTGTGTGAGACAACACAAAACAACACCAGACTGTGTGAGACAGCACCAAACCACACTAGACTGTGTGAGACAACACAATACTACACAAGACAGTGTGAGAGAGCGCAAGACCACACTAGACTGTGTGAGACAGCACAAAACTACACTAGACTGTGTGAGACAGCACAAAACTACACAGGACTGTGTGAGACAGCACAAAACTACACCAGACTGTGTGAGACAGCATCAAGCTATACTAGACTGTGTGGAACAGCAAAGAACCACACAAGACTGTGTGCGACAGCTCAAAACCACACTAGACTGTGTGAGACAGCACAAAACTACACCAGACTGTGTGACACAGCACAAAACTACACCAGACTGTGTGCGACAGCACAAAACTACACTAGACTGTGTGCGACAACACAAAGCTACACTAGACTGTGTGACACAGCACAAGACTACACTAGACTGTGTGAGACAACACAACGCCACACTAGACTGTGTGAGACAGCGCAAAACCACACTAGGCTGTGTGAGACAACACAAAACTACACCAGACTGTGTGAGACAGCACCAAACCACACTAGACTGTGTGAGACAGCACAAAACCACACTAGACTGTGTGGAACCTCACAAAACTACACTAGACTGTGTGAGACAGCTCAAAACCAGACTAGACTGTGTGAGACAGCACAAAACTACACCAGACTGTGTGAGACAGCACAAAACTACACTAGACTGTGTGCGACAACACAAAGCTACACTAGACTGTGTGACACAGCACAAGACTACACTAGACTGTGTGAGACAACACAACGCCACACTAGACTGTGTGAGACAGCACAAAACCACACTAGGCTGTGTGAGACAACACAAAACTACACCAGACTGTGTGAGACAGCACCAAACCACACTAGACTGTGTGAGACAGCACCAAACCACACTAGACTGTGTGAGACCTCACAAAACTACACTAGACTGTGTGAGACAGCACAAAACTACACTAGACTGTGTGAGACAGCGCAAAACTACACCAGACTGTGTGCGACAGCATCAAAATACACTAGACTGTGTGGGACAGCGTAAAAGCACACTAGACTGTGTGTGACAGCAGGAAACTACACCAGACTGTGTGAGACAACACAAAACAACACCAGACTGTGTGAGACAGCACCAAACCACACTAGACTGTGTGAGACAACACAATACTACACAAGACAGTGTGAGAGAGCGCAAGACCACACTAGACTGTGTGAGACAGCACAAAACTACACTAGACTGTGTGAGACAGCACAAAACTACACAGGACTGTGTGAGACAGCACAAAACTACACCAGACTGTGTGAGACAGCATCAAGCTATACTAGACTGTGTGGAACAGCAAAGAACCACACAAGACTGTGTGCGACAGCTCAAAACCACACTAGACTGTGTGAGACAGCACAAAACTACACCAGACTGTGTGACACAGCACAAAACTACACCAGACTGTGTGCGACAGCACAAAACTACACTAGACTGTGTGCGACAACACAAAGCTACACTAGACTGTGTGACACAGCACAAGACTACACTAGACTGTGTGAGACAACACAACGCCACACTAGACTGTGTGAGACAGCGCAAAACCACACTAGGCTGTGTGAGACAACACAAAACTACACCAGACTGTGTGAGACAGCACCAAACCACACTAGACTGTGTGAGACAGCACAAAACCACACTAGACTGTGTGGAACCTCACAAAACTACACTAGACTGTGTGAGACAGCTCAAAACCAGACTAGACTGTGTGAGACAGCACAAAACTACACCAGACTGTGTGAGACAGCACAAAACTACACTAGACTGTGTGCGACAACACAAAGCTACACTAGACTGTGTGACACAGCACAAGACTACACTAGACTGTGTGAGACAACACAACGCCACACTAGACTGTGTGAGACAGCACAAAACCACACTAGGCTGTGTGAGACAACACAAAACTACACCAGACTGTGTGAGACAGCACCAAACCACACTAGACTGTGTGAGACAGCACCAAACCACACTAGACTGTGTGAGACCTCACAAAACTACACTAGACTGTGTGAGACAGCACAAAACTACACTAGACTGTGTGAGACAGCGCAAAACTACACCAGACTGTGTGAGACAGCATCAAAATACACTAGACTGTGTGGGACAGCGTAAAAGCACACTAGACTGTGTGTGACAGCAGGAAACTACACCAGACTGTGTGAGACAACACAAAACAACACCAGACTGTGTGAGACAGCACCAAACCACACTAGACTGTGTGAGACAACACAATACTACACAAGACAGTGTGAGAGAGCGCAAGACCACACTAGACTGTGTGAGACAGCACAAAACTACACTAGACTGTGTGAGACAGCACAAAACTACACTAGACTGTGTGAGACAGCACAAAACTACACTAGACTGTGTGAGACAGCGCACAACTATACCAGACTGTGTGAGACAGCATCAAAATACACTAGACTGTGTGGGACACCGTAAAAGCACACTAGACTGTGTGTGACAGCAGGAAACTACACCAGACTGTGTGAGAGAACAAAAAACTACACCAGACTGTGTGAGAGAGCACAAGACCACACTAGACTGTGAGACAGCACAAAACTACACTAGACTGTGTGAGACAGCACAAAACCACACTAGACCTTGTGAGACAGCTCAAACCTACACTAGACTGTGTGAGACAGCACAGAACTAAACTAGACTGTGTGAGACAGCACAAAACCACACTAGACTGTGTGAGACAGCACAAAACTACACCAGACTGTGTGACACAACACAAAACTACACCAGACTGTGTGAGACAGCACAAAACTACACTAGACTGTGTGCGACAACACAAAGCTACACTAGACTGTGTGACACAGCACAAGACTACACTAGACTGTGTGAGACAACACAACGCCACTCTAGACTGTGTGAGACAGCACAAAACCACACTAGGCTGTGTGAGACAACACAAAACTACACCAGACTGTGTGAGACAGCACCAAACCACACTAGACTGTGTGAGACAGCACAAAACCACACTAGACTGTGTGAGACCTCACAAAACTACACTAGACTGTGTGAGACAGCACAAAACTACACTAGACTGTGTGAGACAGCGCAAAACTACACCAGACTGTGTGAGACAGCATCAAAATACACTAGACTGTGTGGGAGAGCGTAAAAGCACACTAGACTGTGTGTGACAGCAGGAAACTACACCAGACAGTGTGAGAGAACACAAAACTACACCAGACTGTGTGAGAGAGCACAAGACCACACTAGACTGTGTGAGACAGCACAAAACTACACTAGACTGTGTGCGACAACACAAAGCTACACTAGACTGTGTGACACAGCACAAGACTACACTAGACTGTGTGAGACAACACAACGCCACTCTAGACTGTGTGAGACAGCACAAAACCACACTAGGCTGTGTGAGACAACACAAAACTACACCAGACTGTGTGAGACAGCACCAAACCACACTAGACTGTGTGAGACAGCACAAAACCACACTAGACTGTGTGAGACCTCACAAAACTACACTAGACTGTGTGAGACAGCACAAAACTACACTAGACTGTGTGAGACAGCGCAAAACTACACCAGACTGTGTGAGACAGCATCAAAATACACTAGACTGTGTGGGAGAGCGTAAAAGCACACTAGACTGTGTGTGACAGCAGGAAACTACACCAGACAGTGTGAGAGAACACAAAACTACACCAGACTGTGTGAGAGAGCACAAGACCACACTAGACTGTGTGAGACAGCACAAAACTACACTAGACTGTGTGAGACAGCACAGAACTAAACTAGACTGTGTGAGACAGCACAAAACCACACTAGACTGTGTGAGACAGCACAAAACTACACCAGACTGTGTGACACAGCACAAAACTACACCAGACTGTGTGAGACAGCACAAAACAACACTAGACTGTGTGCGACAACACAAAGCTACACTAGACTGTGTGACACAGCACAAGACTACACTAGACTGTGTGAGACAACACAACGCCACACTAGACTGTGTGAGACAGCACAAAACCACACTAGGCTGTGTGAGACAACACAAAACTACACCAGACTGTGTGAGACAGCACCAAACCACACTAGACTGTGTGAGACAGCACAAAACCACACTAGACTGTGTGAGACCTCACAAAACTACACTAGACTGTGTGAGACAGCACAAAACTACACTAGACTGTGTGAGACAGCGCAGAACTACACCAGACTGTGTGAGACAGCATCAAAATACACTAGACTGTGTGGGACAGCGTAAAAGCACACTAGACTGTGTGTGACAGCAGGAAACTACACCAGACAGTGTGAGAGAACACAAAACTACACCAGACTGTGTGAGAGAGCACAAGACCACACTAGACTGTGTGAGACAGCACAAAACTACACTAGACTGTGTGAGACAGCACAAAACCACACTAGACCTTGTGAGACAGCTCAAACCTACACTAGACTGAGTGAGACAGCACAGAACTACACTAGACTGTGTGAGACAGCACAAAACCACACTAGACTGTGTGAGACAGCACAAAACCACACCAGACGGTGTGAGACTGCACAAAACCACACTAGACTGTGTGAGACAACACAATACTACACAAGACGGTGTGAGAGAGCACGACCACACTAGACTGTGTGAGATAGCACAAAACTACACTAGACTGTGTGAGACAGCACAAAACTACACTAGACTGTGTGAGACAGCACAAAACTACACCAGACTGTGTGAGACAGCATCAAACTATACTAGACTGTGTGGAACAGCAAAAAACCACACAAGACTGTGTGAGACAGCTCAAAACCAGACTAGACTGTGTGAGACAGCACAAAACTACACCAGACTGTGTGAGACAGCACAAAACTACACTAGACTGTGTGCGACAACACTAAGCTACACTAGACTGTGTGACACAGCACAAGACTACACTAGACTGTGTGAGACAACACAACGCCACACTAGACAGTGTGAGACAGCACAAAACCACACTAGGCTGTGTGAGACAACACAAAACTACACCAGACTGTGTGAGACAGCACCAAACCACACTAGACTGTGTGAGACAGCACAAAACCAAACTAGACTGTGTGAGACCTCACAAAACTACACTAGACTGTGTGAGACAGCACGAAACTACACTAGACTGTGTGAGACAGCACAAAACCACACTAGACTGTGTCAGACAGCACAAAACCACACCAGACTGTGTGAGACTGCACAAAACCACACTAGACTGTGTGAGAGAACACAAAACTACACAAGACTGTGTGAGACAGCACAAAACCACACAAGACCTTGTGAGACAGCTCAAACCTACACTAGACTGTGTGAGACAGCACAGAAATATACTAGACTGTGTGAGACAGCACAAAACCACACTAGACTGTGTGAGACAGCACAAAACCACACCAGACGGTGTGAGACTGCACAAAACCACACTAGACTGTGTGAGACAACACAATACTACACATGACGGTGTGAGAGAGCACAAGACCACACTAGACTGTGTGAGACAGCACAAAACTACACTAGACTGTGTGAGACAGCACAAAACTACACTAGACTGTGTGAGACAGCACAAAACTACACCAGACTGTGTGAGACAGCATCAAACTATACTAGACTGTGTGGAACAGCAACAAACCACACAAGACTGTGTGAGACAGCTCAAAACCAGACTAGACTGTGTGAGACAGCACAAAACTACACCAGACTGTGTGAGACAGCACAAAACTACACTAGACTGTGTGCGACAACACAAAGCTACACTAGACTGTGTGACACAGCACAAGAATACACTAGACTGTGTGAGACAACACAACGCCACACTAGACTGTGTGAGACAGCACAAAACCACACTAGGCTGTGTGAGACAACACAAAACTACACCAGACTGTGTGAGACAGCACCAAACCACACTAGACTGTGTGAGACAGCACAAAACCACACTAGACTGTGTGAGACCTCACAAAACTACACTAGACTGTGTGAGACAGCACAAAACTACACTAGACTGTGTGAGACAGCGCAAAACTACACCAGACTGTGTGAGACAGCATCAAAATACACTAGACTGTGTGGGACAGCGTAAAAGCACACTAGACTGTGTGTGACAGCAGGAAACTACACCAGACTGTGTGAGACAACACAAAACTACACCAGACTGTGTGCGACAGCACCAAACCACACTAGACTGTGTGAGACAACACAATACTACACAAGACTGTGTGAGAGAGCGCAAGACCACACTAGACTGTGTGAGACAGCACAAAACTACACTAGACTGTGTGAGACAGCACAAAACCACACTAGACTGTGTGAGACAGCACAAAACCACACCAGACGGTGCGAGACTGCACAAAACCACACTAGACTGTGTGAGACAACACAATACTACACAAGACTGTGTGAGAGAGCACAAGACCACACTAGACTGTGTGAGACAGCACAAAACTACACTAGACTGTGTGAGACAGCACAAAACTACACTAGACTGTGTGAGACAGCACAAAACTACACCAGACTGTGTGAGACAGCATCAAACTATACTAGACTGTGTGGAACAGCAAAAAACCACACAAGACTGTGTGCGACAGCTCAAAACCACACTAGACTGTGTGAGACAGCACAAAACTACACCAGACTGTGTGACACAGCACAAAACTACACCAGACTGTGTGAGACAGCACAAAACTACACTAGACTGTGTGCGACAACACAAAGCTACACTAGACTGTGTGACACAGCACAAAACTACACTAGACTGTGTGAGACAACAGATCGCCACACTAGACTGTGTGAGACAGCACAAAACCACACTAGGCTGTGTGAGACAACACAAAACTACACCAGACTGTGTGAGACAGCACCAAACCACACTAGACTGTGTGAGACAGCACAAAACCACACTAGACTGTGTGAGACAGCACAAAACTACACTAGACTTTGTGAGACAACTCAAAACCACACTAGACTGTGTGAGACAGCACAAAACTACACCAGACTGAGTGTGAAAGCACAAAACTACACCAGACTGTGTGAGACAGCATCAAACTACACTAGACTGTGTGAGACAGCACAAAACTACACCAGACTGTGTGAGACAGCATCAAACTATACTAGACTGTGTGGAACAGCAAAAAACCACACAAGACTGTGTGCGGCAGCTCAAAACCACACTAGACTGTGTGAGACAGCACCAAACCACACTAGACTGTGTGAGACAGCACAAAACCACACTAGACTGTGTGAGACCTCACAAAACTACACTAGACTGTGTGAGACAGCACAAAACTACACTAGACTGTGTGAGACAGCACAAAACTACACTAGACTGTGTGAGACAGCGCAAAACTACACCAGACTGTGTGAGACAGCATCAAAATACACTAGACTGTGTGGGACAGCGTAAAAGCACACTAGACTGCGTGTGACAGCAGGAAACTACACCAGACTGTGTGAGACAACACAAAACTACACCAGACTGTGTGAGACAGCACCAAACCACACTAGACTGTGTGAGACAGCACAAAACTACACTAGACTGTGTGAGACAGCACAAAACCACACTAGACTGTGTGAGACAGCACAAAACCACACCAGACGGTGCGAGACTGCACAAAACCACACTAGACTGTGTGAGACAACACAATACTACACAAGACTGTGTGAGAGAGCACAAGACCACACTAGACTGTGTGAGACAGCACAAAACTACACTAGACTGTGTGAGACAGCACAAAACTACACTAGACTGTGTGAGACAGCACAAAACTACACCAGACTGTGTGAGACAGCATCAAACTATACTAGACTGTGTGGAACAGCAAAAAACCACACAAGACTGTGTGCGACAGCTCAAAACCACACTAGACTGTGTGAGACAGCAGAAAACTACACCAGACTGTGTGACACAGCACAAAACTACACCAGACTGTGTGCGACAACACAAAACTACACTAGACTGTGTGCGACAACACAAAGCTACAGTAGACTGTGTGACACAGCACAAGACTACACTAGTCTGTGTGAGACAACACAACGCCACACTAGACTGTGTGAGACAGCACAAAACCACACTAGGCTGTGTGAGACAACACAAAACTACACCAGACTGTGTGAGACAGCACCAAACCACACTAGACTGTGTGAGACAGCACAAAACCACACTAGACTGTGTGAGACAGCACAAAACTGCACTGGACTTTGTGAGACAACTCAAAACCACACTAGACTGTGTGAGACAGCACAAAACTACACCAGACTGTGTGTGAAAGCACAAAACTGCACCAGACTGTGTGAGACAGCATCAAACTACACTAGACTGTGTGGGACAGCATAAAACAACACTAGACTGTGTGAGACAGCAGGAAACTACACCAGACTGTGTGAGACAGAACAAAACTACACTAGACTGTGTGAGACAGCACAAAACCACACTAGACTGTGTGGGACAGCACAAACCTACACTAGACTGTGTGAGACAGCACAGAACTACACTAGACTGTGTCAGACAGCACAAAACCACACTAGACTGTGTGAGACAGCACAAAACCACACCAGACGGTGTGAGACAACACAAAACCACACTAGACTGTGTGAGACAACACAATACTACACAAGACGGTGTGAGAGAGCACAAGACAACACTAGACTGTGTGAGACAGCACAAAACTACACTAGACTGTGTGAGACAGCACAAAACTACACTAGACTGTGTGAGACAGCACAAAACTACACCAGACTGTGTGAGACAGCATCAAACTATACTAGACTGTGTGGAACAGCAAAAAACTACACAAGACTGTGTGAGACAGCTCAAAACCAGACTAGACTGTGTGAGCCAGCACAAAACTACACCAGACTGTGTGAGACAGCACAAAACTACACTAGACTGTGTGAGACAGCACCAAACCACACTAGACTGTGTGAGACAGCACAAAACCACACTAGGCTGTGTGAGACAACACAAAACTACACCAGACTGTGTGAGACAGCACCAAACCACACTAGACTGTGTGAGACAGCACAAAACCACACTAGACTGTGTGAGACCTCACAAAACTACACTAGACTGTGTGAGACAGCGCAAAACTACACCGGACTGTGTGAGACAGCATCAAAATACACTAGACTGTGTGGGACAGCGTAAAAGCACACTAGACTGTGTGTGACAGCAGGAAACTACACCAGACTGTGTGAGACATCACAAAACTACACCAGACTGTGTGCGACAGCACCGAACCACACTAGACTGTGTGAGACAGCACAAAACCACACTAGACTGTGTGAGACAGCTCAAACCTACACTAGACTGTGTGAGACAGCACAGAACTACACTAGACTGTGTGAGACAGCACAAAACTACACTAGACTGTGTGAGACAGCACAAAACCACACTAGACCTTGTGAGACAGCTCAAACCTACACTAGACTGTGTGAGACAGCACAGAACTACACTAGACTGTGTCAGACAGCACAAAACCACACTAGACTGTGTGAGACAGCACAAAACCACACCAGACGGTGTGAGACTGCACAAAACCACACTAGACTGTGTGAGACAACACAATACTACACAAGACGGTGTGAGAGAGCACAAGACCACACTAGACTGTGTGAGACAGCACAAAACTACACTAGACTGTGTGAGACAGCACAAAACTACACTAGACTGTGTGAGACAGCACAAAACTACACCAGACTGTGTGAGACAGCATCAAACTATACTAGACTGTGTGGAACAGCAAAAAACCACACAAGACTGTGTGAGACAGCTCAAAACCAGACTAGACTGTGTGAGACAGCACAAAACTACACCAGACTGTGTGAGACAGCACAAAACTACACTAGACTGTGTGCGACAACACAAAGCTACACTAGACTGTGTGACACAGCACAAGACTACACTAGACTGTGTGAGACAACACAACGCCACACTAGACTGTGTGAGACAGCACAAAACCACACTAGGCTGTGTGAGACAACACAAAACTACACCAGACTGTGTGAGTCAGCACCAAACCACACTAGACTGTGTGAGACAGCACAAAACCACACTAGACTGTGTGAGACCTCACAAAACTACACTAGACTGTGTGAGACAGCACAAAACTACACTAGACTGTGTGAGACAGCGCAAAACTACACCAGACTGTGTGAGACAGCATCAAAATACACTAGACTGTGTGGGACAGCGTAAAAGCACACTAGACTGTGTGTGACAGCAGGAAACTACACCAGACTGTGTGAGAGATCACAAAACTACACCAGACTGTGTGAGAGAGCACAAGACCACACTAGACTGTGTGAGACAGCACAAAACTACACTAGACTGTGTGAGACAGCACAAAACCACACTAGACCTTGTGAGACAGCTCAAACCTACACTAGACTGTGTGAGACAGCACAGAACTACACTAGACTGTGTGAGACAGCACGAAACCACACTAGACTGTGTGAGACAGCACAAAACCACACCAGACGGTGTGAGACTGCACAAATCCACACTAGACTGTGTGAGACAACACAATACTACACAAGACGGTGTGAGAGAGCACAAGACCACACTAGACTGTGTGAGACAGCACAAAACTACACTAGACTGTGTGAGACAGCACAAAACTACACTAGACTGTGTGAGACAGCACAAAACTACACCAGACTGTGTGAGACTGCACAAAACCACACTAGACTGTGTGAGACAACACAATACTACACAAGACGGTGTGAGAGAGCACAAGACCACACTAGACTGTGTGAGACAGCACAAAACTACACTAGACTGTGTGAGACAGCACAAAACTACACTAGACTGTGTGAGACAGCACAAAACTACACCAGACTGTGTGAGACAGCATCAAACTATACTAGACTGTGTGGAACAGCAAAAAACCACACAAGACTGTGTGAGACAGCTCAAAACCAGACTAGACTGTGTGAGACAGCACAAAACTACACCAGACTGTGTGAGACAGCACAAAACTACACTAGACTGTGTGCGACAACACAAAGCTACACTAGACTGTGTGGCACAGCACAAGACTACACTAGACTGTGTGAGACAACACAACGCCACACTAGACTGTGTGAGACAGCACAAAACCACACTAGGCTGTGTGAGACAACACAAAACTACACCAGACTGTGTGAGACAGCACCAAACCACACTAGACTGTGTGAGACAGCACAAAACCACACTAGACTGTGTGAGACCTCACAAAACTACACTAGACTGTGTGAGACAGCACAAAACTACACTAGACTGTGTGAGACAGCGCAAAACTACACCAGACTGTGTGAGACAGCATCAAAATACACTAGACTGTGTGGGACAGCGTAAAAGCACACTAGACTGTGTGTGACAGCAGGAAACTACACCAGACTGTGTGAGACAACACAAAACTACACCAGACTGTGTGAGACAGCACCAAACCACACTAGACTGTGTGAGACAACACAATACTACACAAGACTGTGTGAGAGAGCGCAATACCACACTAGACTGTGTGAGACAGCACAAAACTACACTAGACTGTGTGAGACAGCGCAAAACTACACTAGACTGTGTGAGACAGCACAAAACTACACTAGACTGTGTGAGACTGCATCAAACTATACTAGACTGTGTGGAACAGCAAGAAACCACACTAGACTGTGTGAGACAGCACAAAACTACACCAGACTGTGTGACACAGCACAAAACTACACCAGACTGTGTGAGACAGCACAAAACTACACTAGACTGGGTGCGACAACACAAAGCTACACTAGACTGTGTGACACAGCACAAGACTACACTAGACTGTGTGAGACAACACAACGCCACACTAGACTGTGTGAGACAGCACAAAACTACACTAGGCTGTGTGAGACAACACAAAACTACACCAGACTGTGTGAGACAGCACCAAACCACACTAGACTGTGTGAGACAGCACAAAACCACACTAGACTGTGTGAGACCTCACAAAACTACACTAGACTGTGTGAGACAGCACAAAACTACACTAGACTGTGTGAGACAGCGCAAAACTACACCAGACTGTGTGAGACAGCATCAAAATACACTAGACTGTGTGGGACAGCGTAAAAGCACACTAGACTGTGTGTGACAACACAAAACTACACCAGACTGTGTGAGACAGCACAAAACCGCACTAGACTGTGTGAGACAGCACAAAACCACACTATACTGTGTGAGACAGCACCAAACTACACTAGACTTTGTGAGACAACTCAAAACCACACTAGACCGTGTGAGACAGCACAAAACTACACCAGACTGTGTGTGAAAGCACAAAACTACACGAGACTGTGTGAGACAGCTTCAAACTATACTAGACTGTGTGGGACAGCATAAAACAACACTAGACTGTGTGAGACAGCAGGAAACTACACCAGACTGTGTGAGACAGAACAAAACTACACTAGACTGTGTGAGACAGCACAAAACCACACTAGACTGTGTGCGACAACACAGAACCACACTAGACTGTGTGACAAAACACAGAACCACACTAGACTGTGTGAGACAGCACAAAACCGCACTAGACTGTGTGAGACAACACAAGACTACACTAGACTGTGTGACATAGCACAAGACTACACTAGACTGTGTGAGACAACACAACACCACACTAGACTGTGTGAGACAACGCAAAACCACACTAGACTGTGTGAGACAACACAAAACTACACCAGACTCTGTGAGACAGCACAAAACTACACTAGAGTGTGTGAGACAGCACAAGGCTACACTAGACTGTGTGAGACAGCACAAAACCACATTTGACTGTGTGAGACAGCAGGAAACTACACCAGACAGTGTGAGCCAGCACAAAACTACACCAGACTGTGAGAGACAGCACAAAACTACACTAGACTGTGTGAGACAGCACATAACCACACTAGACTGTGTGAGACAGCACAGAACTACACTAGACTGTGTGAGACAGCACAAAACCACACTAGACTGTGTGAGACAGCACAAAACCACACCAGACGGTGCGAGACTGCACAAAACCACACTAGACTGTGTGAGACAACACAATACTACACAAGACTGTGTGAGAGAGCACAAGACCACACTAGACTGTGTGAGACAGCCACAAAACTACACTAGACTGTGTGAGACAGCACAAAACTACACTAGACTGTGTGAGACAGCACAAAACTACACCAGACTGTGTGAGACAGCATCAAACTATACTAGACTGTGTGGAACAGCAAAAAACCACACAAGTCTGTGTGCGACAGCTCAAAACCACACTAGACTGTGTGAGACAGCACAAAACTACACCAGACTGTGTGACACAGCACAAAACTACACCAGACTGTGTGAGACAGCACAAAACTACACTAGACTTTGTGAGACAACTCAAAACCACACTAGACTGTGTGAGACAGCACAAAACTACACCAGACTGCGTGTGAAAGCACAAAACTACACCAGACTGTGTGAGACAGCATCAAACTACACTAGACTGTGTGGGACAGCATAAAACAAAACTAGACTGTGTGAGACAGCAGGAAACTACACCAGACTGTGTGAGACAGAACAAAACTACACTAGACTGTGTGAGACAGCACAAAACCACACTAGACTCTGTGAGACAGCACAAACCTACACTAGACTGTGTGAGACAGCACAGAACTACACTAGACTGTGTGAGACAGCACAAAACCACACTAGACTATGTGAGACAGCACAAAACCGCACCAGACTGTGTGAGACTGCACAAAACCACACTAGACTGTGTGAGAGAACACAAAACTACACAAGACTGTGTGAGAGAGCACAAGACCACACTAGACTGTGTGAGACAGCACAAAACTACACTAGACTGTGTGAGACAGCACAAAACCACACCAGACCTTGTGAGACAGCTCAAACCTACACTAGACTGTGTGAGACAGCACAGAACTACACTAGACTGTGTGAGACAGCAAAAAACCACACAAGACTGTGTGAGACAGCTCAAAACCAGACTAGACTGTGTGAGAGAGCACAAAACTACACCAGACTGTGTGACACAGCACAAAACTACACCAGACTGTGTGAGACAGCACAAAACTACACTAGACTGTGTGCGACAACACAAAGCTACACTAGACTGTGTGACACAGCACAAGACTACACTAGACTGTGTGAGACAACACAACGCCACACTAGACTGTGTGAGACAGCACAAAACCACACTAGGCTGTGTGAGACAACACAAAACTACACCAGACTGTGTGAGACAGCACCAAACCACACTAGACTGTGTGAGACAGCACAAAACCACACTAGACTGTGTGAGACCTCACAAAACTACACTAGACTGTGTGAGACAGCACAAAACTACACTAAACTGTGTGAGACAGCGCAAAACTACACCGGACTGTGTGAGACAGCATCAAAATACACTAGACTGTGTGGGACAGCGTAAAAGCACACTAGACTGTGTGTGACAGCAGGAAACTACACCAGACTGTGTGAGACATCACAAAACTACACCAGACTGTGTGCGACAGCACCGAACCACACTAGACTGTGTGAGACAGCACAAAACCACACTAGACTGTGTGAGACAGCTCAAACCTACACTAGACTGTGTGAGACAGCACAGAACTACACTAGACTGTGTGAGACAGCACAAAACCACACTAGACTGGGTGAGACAGCACAAAACCACACCAGACGGTGTGAGACTGCAGAAAACCACACTAGACTGTGTGAGAGAACACAAAACTACACCAGACTGTGTGAGAGAGCACAAGACCACACTAGACTGTGTGAGACAGCACAAAACTACACTAGACTGTGTGAGACAGCACAAAACTACACTAGACTGTGTGAGACAGCACAAAACTACACCAGACTGTGTGAGACAGCATCAAACTATACTAGACTGTGTGGAACAGCAAATAACCACACAAGACTGTGTGAGACAGCTCAAAACCAGACTAGACTGTGTGAGACAGCACAAAACTACACCAGACTGTGTGACACAGCAAAAAACTACACCAGACTGTGTGAGACAGCACAAAAGTATACTAGACTGTGTGCGACAACACAAAGCTACACTAGACTGTGTGACAAAGCACAAGACTACACTAGACTGTGTGAGACAGCACAGAACTACACTAGACTGTGTGAGACAGCACAAAACCACACTAGACTGTGTGAGACAGCACAAAACCACACCAGACTGTGTGAGACAGCACCAAACCACACTAGACTGTGTGAGACAGCACAAAACCACACTAGACTGTGTGAGACCTCACAAAACTACACCAGACTGTGTGAGACAGCATCAAACTATACTAGACTGTGTGGAACAGCAAAAAACCACACAAGTCTGTGTGCGACAGCTCAAAACCACACTAGACTGTGTGAGACAGCACAAAACTACACCAGACTGTGTGACACAGCACAAAACTACACCAGACTGTGTGAGACAGCACAAAACTACACTAGACTTTGTGAGACAACTCAAAACCACACTAGACTGTGTGAGACAGCACAAAACTACACCAGACTGCGTGTGAAAGCACAAAACTACACCAGACTGTGTGAGACAGCATCAAACTACACTAGACTGTGTGGGACAGCATAAAACAAAACTAGACTGTGTGAGACAGCAGGAAACTACACCAGACTGTGTGAGACAGAACAAAACTACACTAGACTGTGTGAGACAGCACAAAACCACACTAGACTCTGTGAGACAGCACAAACCTACACTAGACTGTGTGAGACAGCACAGAACTACACTAGACTGTGTGAGACAGCACAAAACCACACTAGACTATGTGAGACAGCACAAAACCGCACCAGACTGTGTGAGACTGCACAAAACCACACTAGACTGTGTGAGAGAACACAAAACTACACAAGACTGTGTGAGAGTGCACAAGACCACACTAGACTGTGTGAGACAGCACAAAACTACACTAGACTGTGTGAGACAGCACAAAACCACACCAGACCTTGTGAGACAGCTCAAACCTACACTAGACTGTGTGAGACAGCACAGAACTACACTAGACTGTGTGAGACAGCAAAAAACCACACAGGACTGTGTGAGACAGCTCAAAACCAGACTAGACTGTGTGAGACAGCACAAAACTACACCAGACTGTGTGACACAGCACAAAACTACACCAGACTGTGTGAGACAGCACAAAACTACACTAGACTGTGTGCGACAACACAAAGCTACACTAGACTGTGTGACACAGCACAAGACTACACTAGACTGTGTGAGACAACACAACGCCACACTAGACTGTGTGAGACAGCACAAAACCACACTAGGCTGTGTGAGACAACACAAAACTACACCAGACTGTGTGAGACAGCACCAAACCACACTAGACTGTGTGAGACAGCACAAAACCACACTGGACTGTGTGAGACCTCACAAAACTACACTAGACTGTGTGAGACAGCACAAAACTACACTAAACTGTGTGAGACAGCGCAAAACTACACCGGACTGTGTGAGACAGCATCAAAATACACTAGACTGTGTGGGACAGCGTAAAAGCACACTAGACTGTGTGTGACAGCAGGAAACTACACCAGACTGTGTGAGACATCACAAAACTACACCAGACTGTGTGTGACAGCACCGAACCACACTAGACTGTGTGAGACAGCACAAAACCACACTAGACTGTGTGAGACAGCTCAAACCTACACTAGACTGTGTGAGACAGCACAGAACTACACTAGACTGTGTGAGACAGCACAAAACCACACTAGACTGGGTGAGACAGCACAAAACCACACCAGACGGTGTGAGACTGCAGAAAACCACACTAGACTGTGTGAGAGAACACAAAACTACACCAGACTGTGTGAGAGAGCACAAGACCACACTAGACTGTGTGAGACAGCACAAAACTACACTAGACTGTGTGAGACAGCACAAAACTACACTAGACTGTGTGAGACAGCACAAAACTACACCAGACTGTGTGAGACAGCATCAAACTATACTAGACTGTGTGGAACAGCAAATAACCACACAAGACTGTGTGAGACAGCTCAAAACCAGACTAGACTGTGTGAGACAGCACAAAACTACACCAGACTGTGTGACACAGCAAAAAACTACACCAGACTGTGTGAGACTGCACAAAAGTACACTAGACTGTGTGCGACAACACAAAGCTACACTAGACTGTGTGACAAAGCACAAGACTACACTAGACTGTGTGAGACAGCACAGAACTACACTAGACTGTGTGAGACAGCACAAAACCACACTAGACTGTGTGAGACAGCACAAAACCACACCAGACTGTGTGAGACAGCACCAAACCACACTAGACTGTGTGAGACAGCACAAAACCACACTAGACTGTGTGAGACCTCACAAAACTACTCTAGACTGTGTGAGACAGCACAAAACTATACTAGACTTTGTGAGACAGCGCAAAACTACACCAGACTGTGTGAGACAGCATCAAAATACACTAGACTGTGTGGGACAGCGTAAAAGCACACTAGACTGTGTGTGACAGCAGGAAACTACACCAGACTGTGTGAGACAACACAAAACTACACCAGGCTATGTGAGACAGCACCAAACCACACTAGACTGTGTGAGACAGCACAAAACCACACTAGACTGTGTGAGACAGCACAAAACCACACTAGACTGTGTGAGACAGCACAAAACCACACCAGACGGTGTGAGACTGCACAAATCCACATTAGACTGTGTGAGACAACACAATACTACACAAGACGGTGTGAGAGAGCACAAGACCACACTAGACTGTGTGAGACAGCACAAAACTACACTAGACTGTGTGAGACAGCACAAAACTACACTAGACTGTGTGAGACAGCACAAAACTACACCAGACTGTGTGAGACTGCACAAAACCACACTAGACTGTGTGAGACAACACAATACTACACAAGACGGTGTGAGAGAGCACAAGACCACACTAGACTGTGTGAGACAGCACAAAACTACACTAGACTGTGTGAGACAGCACAAAACTACACTAGACTGTGTGAGACAGCACAAAACTACACCAGACTGTGTGAGACAGCATCAAACTATACTAGAATGTGTGGAACAGCAAAAAACCACACAAGACTGTGTGAGACAGCTCAAAACCAGACTAGACTGTGTGAGACAGCACAATACTACACTAGACTGTGTGCGACAACACAAAGCTACACTAGACTGTGTGACACAGCACAAGACTACACTAGACTGTGTGAGACAACACAACGCCACACTAGACTGTGTGAGACAGCACAAAACCACACTAGGCTGTGTGAGACAACACAAAACTACACCAGACTGTGTGAGACAGCACCAAACCACACTAGACTGTGTGAGACAGCACAAAACCACACTAGTCTGTGTGAGACCTCACAAAACTACACTAGACTGTGTGAGACAGCACAAAACTACACTACACTGTGTGAGACAGCGCAAAACTACACCAGACTGTGTGAGACAGCATCAAAATACACTAGACTGTGTGGGACAGAGTAAAAGCACACTAGACTGTGTGTGACAGCAGGAAACTACACCAGACTGTGTGAGACAACACAAAACTACACCAGACTGTGTGAGACAGCACCAAACCACACTAGACTGTGTGAGACAACACAATACTACACAAGACTGTGTGAGAGAGCGCAAGACCACACTAGACTGTGTGAGACAGCACAAAACTACACTAGACTGTGTGAGACAGCACAAAACTACACTAGACTGTGTGAGACAGCACAAAACTACACCAGACAGTGTGAGACAGCATCAAACTATACTAGACTGTGTGGAACAGCAAGAAACCACACAAGACTGTGTGCGACAGCTCAAAACCAGACTAGACTGTGTGAGACAGCACAAAACTACACCAGACTGTGTGACACAGCACAAAACTACACCAGACTGTGTGAGACAGCACAAAACTACACTAGACTGTGTGCGACAACACAAAGCTACACTAGACTGTGTGACACAGCACAAGACTACACTAGACTGTGTGAGACAACACAACGCCACACTAGACTGTGTGAGACAGCACAAAACTACACTAGGCTGTGTGAGACAACACAAAACTACACCAGACTGTGTGAGACAGCACCAAACCACACTAGACTGTGTGAGACAGCACAAAACCACACTAGACTGTGTGAGACAGCGCAAAACTACACCGGACTGTGTGAGACAGCATCAAAATACACTAGACTGTGTGGGACAGCGTAAAAGCACACTAGACTGTGTGTGACAGCAGGAAACTACACCAGACTGTGTGAGACATCACAAAACTACACCAGACTGTGTGCGACAGCACCGAACCACACTAGACTGTGTGAGACAGCACAAAACCACACTAGACTGTGTGAGACAGCTCAAACCTACACTAGACTGTGTGAGACAGCACAGAACTACACTAGACTGTGTGAGACAGCACAAAACCACACTAGACTGGGTGAGACAGCACAAAACCACACCAGACGGTGTGAGACTGCAGAAAACCACACTAGACTGTGTGAGAGAACACAAAACTACACCAGACTGTGTGAGAGAGCACAAGACCACACTAGACTGTGTGAGACAGCACAAAACTACACTAGACTGTGTGAGACAGCACAAAACTACACTAGACTGTGTGAGACAGCACAAAACTACACCAGACTGTGTGAGACAGCATCAAACTATACTAGACTGTGTGGAACAGCAAATAACCACACAAGACTGTGTGAGACAGCTCAAAACCAGACTAGACTGTGTGAGACAGCACAAAACTACACCAGACTGTGTGACACAGCAAAAAACTACACCAGACTGTGTGAGACAGCACAAAAGTACACTAGACTGTGTGCGACAACACAAAGCTACACTAGACTGTGTGACAAAGCACAAGACTACACTAGACTGTGTGAGACAGCACAGAACTACACTAGACTGTGTGAGACAGCACAAAACCACACTAGACTGTGTGAGACAGCACAAAACCACACCAGACTGTGTGAGACAGCACCAAACCACACTAGACTGTGTGAGACAGCACAAAACCACACTAGACTGTGTGAGACCTCACAAAACTACTCTAGACTGTGTGAGACAGCACAAAACTATACTAGACTTTGTGAGACAGCGCAAAACTACACCAGACTGTGTGAGACAGCATCAAAATACACTAGACTGTGTGGGACAGCGTAAAAGCACACTAGACTGTGTGTGACAGCAGGAAACTACACCAGACTGTGTGAGACAACACAAAACTACACCAGGCTATGTGAGACAGCACCAAACCACACTAGACTGTGTGAGACAGCACAAAACCACACTAGACTGTGTGAGACAGCACAAAACCACACTAGACTGTGTGAGACAGCACAAAACCACACCAGACGGTGTGAGACTGCACAAATCCACATTAGACTGTGTGAGACAACACAATACTACACAAGACGGTGTGAGAGAGCACAAGACCACACTAGACTGTGTGAGACAGCACAAAACTACACTAGACTGTGTGAGACAGCACAAAACTACACTAGACTGTGTGAGACAGCACAAAACTACACCAGACTGTGTGAGACTGCACAAAACCACACTAGACTGTGTGAGACAACACAATACTACACAAGACGGTGTGAGAGAGCACAAGACCACACTAGACTGTGTGAGACAGCACAAAACTACACTAGACTGTGTGAGACAGCACAAAACTACACTAGACTGTGTGAGACAGCACAAAACTACACCAGACTGTGTGAGACAGCATCAAACTATACTAGAATGTGTGGAACAGCAAAAAACCACACAAGACTGTGTGAGACAGCTCAAAACCAGACTAGACTGTGTGAGACAGCACAATACTACACTAGACTGTGTGCGACAACACAAAGCTACACTAGACTGTGTGACACAGCACAAGACTACACTAGACTGTGTGAGACAACACAACGCCACACTAGACTGTGTGAGACAGCACAAAACCACACTAGGCTGTGTGAGACAACACAAAACTACACCAGACTGTGTGAGACAGCACCAAACCACACTAGACTGTGTGAGACAGCACAAAACCACACTAGACTGTGTGAGACCTCACAAAACTACACTAGACTGTGTGAGACAGCACAAAACTACACTAGACTGTGTGAGACAGCGCAAAACTACACCAGACTGTGTGAGACAGCATCAAAATACACTAGACTGTGTGGGACAGAGTAAAAGCACACTAGACTGTGTGAGACAGCAGGAAACTACACCAGACTGTGTGAGACAACACAAAACTACACCAGACTGTGTGAGACAGCACCAAACCACACTAGACTGTGTGAGACAACACAATACTACACAAGACTGTGTGAGAGAGCGCAAGACCACACTAGACTGTGTGAGACAGCACAAAACTACACTAGACTGTGTGAGACAGCACAAAACTACACTAGACTGTGTGAGACAGCACAAAACTACACCAGACAGTGTGAGACAGCATCAAACTATACTAGACTGTGTGGAACAGCAAGAAACCACACAAGACTGTGTGCGACAGCTCAAAACCAGACTAGACTGTGTGAGACAGCACAAAACTACACCAGACTGTGTGACACAGCACAAAACTACACCAGACTGTGTGAGACAGCACAAAACTACACTAGACTGTGTGCGACAACACAAAGCTACACTAGACTGTGTGACACAGCACAAGACTACACTAGACTGTGTGAGACAACACAACGCCACACTAGACTGTGTGAGACAGCACAAAACTACACTAGGCTGTGTGAGACAACACAAAACTACACCAGACTGTGTGAGACAGCACCAAACCACACTAGACTGTGTGAGACAGCACAAAACCACACTAGACTGTGTGAGACCTCACAAAACTACACTAGACTGTGTGAGACAGCACAAAACTACACTAGACTGTGTGAGACAGCGCAAAACTACACCAGACTGTGTGAGACAGCATCAAAATACACTAGACTGTGTGGGACAGCGTAAAAGCACACTAGACTGTGTGTGACAACACAAAACTACACCAGACTGTGTGAGACAGCACAAAACCGCACTAGACTGTGTGAGACAGCACAAACCACACTAGACTGTGTGAGACAGCACCAAACTACACTAGACTTTGTGAGACAACTCAAAACCACACTAGACCGTGTGAGACAGCACAAAACTACACCAGACTGTGTGTGAAAGCACAAAACTACACGAGACTGTGTGAGACAGCTTCAAACTATACTAGACAGTGTGGGACAGCATAAAACAACACTAGACTGTGTGAGACAGCAGGAAACTACACCAGACTGTGTGAGACAGCACAAAACCACACTAGACTGTATGTGACAACACAGAACCACACTAGACTGTGTGACAAAACACAGAACCACTCTAGACTGTGTGAGACAGCACAAAACCGCACTAGACTGTGTGAGACAACACAAGACTACACTAGACTGTGTGACATAGCACAAGACTACACTAGACTGTGTGAGACAACACAACACCATACTAGACTGTGTGAGACAACGCAAAACCTCACTAGACTGTGTGAGACAACACAAAACTACACCAGACTCTGTGAGACAGCACAAAACTACACTAGAGTGTGTGAGACAGCACAAGGCTACACTAGACTGTGTGAGACAGCACAAAACCACATTTGACTGTGTGAGACAGCAGGAAACTACACCAGACTGTGTGAGCCAGCACAAAACTACGCCAGACTGTGAGAGACAGCCCAAATCTACACTAGACTGTGTGAGAAGGCACAAAACCACACTAGACTGTGTGAGACAGCACAGAACTACACTAGACTGTGTGAGACAGCACAGAACTACACTAGACTGTGTGAGACAGCACAAAACCACACCAGACGGTGCGAGACTGCACAAAACCACACTAGACTGTGTGAGACAGCACAGAACTACACTAGACTGTGTGAGACAGCACAAAACCACACCAGACGGTGCGAGACTGCACAAAACCACACTAGACTGTGTGAGACAACACAATACTACACAAGACTGTGTGAGAGTGCACAAGACCACACTAGACTGTGTGAGACAGCGCAAAACTACACCAGACTGTGTGAGACAGCATCAAAATACACTAGACTGTGTGGGACAGAGTAAAAGCACACTAGACTGTGTGTGACAGCAGGAAACTACACCAGACTGTGTGAGACAACACAAAACTACACCAGACTGTGTGAGACAGCACCAAACCACACTAGACTGTGTGAGACAACACAATACTACACAAGACTGTGTGAGAGAGCGCAAGACCACACTAGACTGTGTGAGACAGCACAAAACTACACTAGACTGTGTGAGACAGCACAAAACTACACTAGACTGTGTGAGACAGCACAAAACTACACCAGACAGTGTGAGACAGCATCAAACTATACTAGACTGTGTGGAACAGCAAGAAACCACACAAGACTGTGTGCGACAGCTCAAAACCAGACTAGACTGTGTGAGACAGCACAAAACTACACCAGACTGTGTGACACAGCACAAAACTACACCAGACTGTGTGAGACAACACAAAGCTACACTAGACTGTGTGACACAGCACAAGACTACACTAGACTGTGTGAGACAACACAACGCCACACTAGACTGTGTGAGACAGCACAAAACCACACTAGGCTGTGTGAGACAACACAAAACTACACCAGACTGTGTGAGACAGCACCAAACCACACTAGACTGTGTGAGACAGCACAAAACCACACTAGACTGTGTGAGACCTCACAAAACTACACTAGACTGTGTGAGACAGCACAAAACTACACTAGACTGTGTGAGACAGCGCAAAACTACACCAGACTGTGTGAGACAGCATCAAAATACACTAGACTGTGTGGGACAGAGTAAAAGCACACTAGACTGTGTGTGACAGCAGGAAACTACACCAGACTGTGTGAGACAACACAAAACTACACCAGACTGTGTGAGACAGCACCAAACCACACTAGACTGTGTGAGACAACACAATACTACACAAGACTGTGTGAGAGAGCGCAAGACCACACTAGACTGTGTGAGACAGCACAAAACTACACTAGACTGTGTGAGACAGCACAAAACTACACTAGACTGTGTGAGACAGCACAAAACTACACCAGACAGTGTGAGACAGCATCAAACTATACTAGACTGTGTGGAACAGCAAGAAACCACACAAGACTGTGTGCGACAGCTCAAAACCAGACTAGACTGTGTGAGACAGCACAAAACTACACCAGACTGTGTGACACAGCACAAAACTACACCAGACTGTGTGAGACAGCACAAAACTACACTAGACTGTGTGCGACAACACAAAGCTACACTAGACTGTGTGACACAGCACAAGACTACACTAGACTGTGTGAGACAACACAACGCCACACTAGACTGTGTGAGACAGCACAAAACTACACTAGGCTGTGTGAGACAACACAAAACTACACCAGACTGTGTGAGACAGCACCAAACCACACTAGACTGTGTGAGACAGCACAAAACCACACTAGACTGTGTGAGACCTCACAAAACTACACTAGACTGTGTGAGACAACACAAAACTACACCAGACTGTGTGAGACAGCACCAAACCACACTAGACTGTGTGAGACAGCACAAAACCACACTAGACTGTGTGAGACCTCACAAAACTACACTAGACTGTGTGAGACAGCACAAAACTACACTAGACTGTGTGAGACAGCGCAAAACTACACCAGACTGTGTGAGACAGCATCAAAATACACTAGACTGTGTGGGACAGCGTAAAAGCACACTAGACTGTGTGTGACAACACAAAACTACACCAGACTGTGTGAGACAGCACAAAACCGCACTAGACTGTGTGAGACAGCACAAACCACACTAGACTGTGTGAGACAGCACCAAACTACACTAGACTTTGTGAGACAACTCAAAACCACACTAGACCGTGTGAGACAGCACAAAACTACACCAGACTGTGTGTGAAAGCACAAAACTACACGAGACTGTGTGAGACAGCTTCAAACTATACTAGACAGTGTGGGACAGCATAAAACAACACTAGACTGTGTGAGACAGCAGGAAACTACACCAGACTGTGTGAGACAGCACAAAACCACACTAGACTGTATGTGACAACACAGAACCACACTAGACTGTGTGACAAAACACAGAACCACTCTAGACTGTGTGAGACAGCACAAAACCGCACTAGACTGTGTGAGACAACACAAGACTACACTAGACTGTGTGACATAGCACAAGACTACACTAGACTGTGTGAGACAACACAACACCATACTAGACTGTGTGAGACAACGCAAAACCTCACTAGACTGTGTGAGACAACACAAAACTACACCAGACTCTGTGAGACAGCACAAAACTACACTAGAGTGTGTGAGACAGCACAAGGCTACACTAGACTGTGTGAGACAGCACAAAACCACATTTGACTGTGTGAGACAGCAGGAAACTACACCAGACAGTGTGAGCCAGCACAAAACTACGCCAGACTGTGAGAGACAGCCCAAATCTACACTAGACTGTGTGAGAAGGCACAAAACCACACTAGACTGTGTGAGACAGCACAGAACTACACTAGACTGTGTGAGACAGCACAGAACTACACTAGACTGTGTGAGACAGCACAAAACCACACCAGACGGTGCGAGACTGCACAAAACCACACTAGACTGTGTGAGACAGCACAGAACTACACTAGACTGTGTGAGACAGCACAAAACCACACCAGACGGTGCGAGACTGCACAAAACCACACTAGACTGTGTGAGACAACACAATACTACACAAGACTGTGTGAGAGTGCACAAGACCACACTAGACTGTGTGAGACAGCACAAAACTACACTAGACTGTGTGAGACAGCACAAAACTACACTAGACTGTGTGAGACAGCACAAAACTACACCAGACTGTGTGAGACAGCATCAAACTATACTAGACTGTGTGGAACAGCAAATAACCACACAAGTCTGTGGGCGACAGCTCAAAACCACACTAGACTGTGTGAGACAGCACAAAACTACACCAGACTGTGTGACACAGCACAAAACTACACCAGACTGTGTGAGACAGCACAAAACTACACTAGACTTTGTGAGACAACTCAAAACCACACTAGACTGTGTGAGACAGCACAAAACTACACCAGACTGCGTGTGAAAGCACAAAACTACACCAGACTGTGTGAGACAGCATCAAACTACACTAGACTGTGTGGGACAGCATAAAACAACACTAGACTGTGTGAGACAGCAGGAAACTACACCAGACTGTGTGAGACAGAACAAAACTACACTAGACTGTGTGAGACAGCACAAAACCACACTAAACTGTGTGAGACAGCACAAACCTACACTAGACTGTGTGAGACAGCACAGAACTACACTAGACTGTGTGAGACAGCACAAAACCACAATAGACTGTGTGAGACAGCACAAAACCGCACCAGACTGTGTGAGACTGCACAAAAACACACTAGACTGTGTGAGAGAACACAAAACTACACAAGACTGTGTGAGAGAGCACAAGACCACACTAGACTGTGTGAGACAGCACAAAACTACACTAGACTGTGTGAGACAGCACAAAACCACACCAGACCTTGTGAGACAGCTCAAACCTACACTAGACTGTGTGAGACAGCACAGAACTACACTAGACTGTGTGAGACAGCACATAACCACACTAGACTGTGTGAGACAGCACAAAACCACACCAGACGGTGTGAGACTGCACCAAACCACACTAGACTGTGTGAGACAACACAATACTACACAAGACTGTGTGAGAGAGCACAAGACCACACTAGACTGTGTGAGACAGCACAAAACTACAGTAGACTGTGTGAGACAGCACAAAACTACACTAGACTGTGTGAGACAGCACAAAACTACACCAGACTGTGTGAGACAGCATCAAACTATACTAGACAGTGTGGAACAGCAAACAACCACACAAGACTGTGTGAGACAGCTCAAAACCAGACTAGACTGTGTGAGACAGCACAAAACTACACCAGACTGTGTGACACAGCACAAAACTACACCAGACTGTGTGAGACAGCACAAAACTATACTAGACTGTGTGCGACAACACAAAGCTACACTAGACTGTGTGACACAGCACAAGACTACACTAGACTGTGTGAGACAACACAACGCCACACTAGACTGTGTGAGACAGCACAAAACCACACTAGGCTGTGTGAGACAACACAAAACTACACCAGACTGTGTGAGACAGCACCAAACCACACTAGACTGTGTGAGACAGCACAAAACCACACTAGACTGTGTGAGACCTCACAAAACTACACTAGACTGTGTGAGACAGCACAAAACTACACTAAACTGTGTGAGACAGCGCAAAACTACACCGGACTGTGTGAGACAGCATCAAAATACACTAGACTGTGTGAGACAGCACAAAACTACACTAGACTGTGTGAGACAGCACAAAACTACACCAGACTGTGTGAGACAGCATCAAACTATACTAGACTGTGTGGAACAGCAAAAAACCACACAGGTCTGTGGGCGACAGCTCAAAACCACACTAGACTGTGTGAGACAGCACAAAACTACACCAGACTGCGTGTGAAAGCACAAAACTACACCAGACTGTGTGAGACAGCATCAAACTACACTAGACTGTGTGGGACAGCATAAAACAACACTAGACTGTGTGAGACAGCAAGAAACTACACCAGACTGTGTGAGACAGAACGAAACTACACTAGACTGTGTGAGACAGCACAAAACCACACTAGACTGTGTGAGACAGCACAAACCTACACTAGACTGTGTGAGACAGCACAGAACTACACTAGACTGTGTGAGACAGCACAAAACCACAATAGACTGTGTGAGACAGCACAAAACCGCACCAGACTGTGTGAGACTGCACAAAACCACACTAGACTGTGTGAGAGAACACAAAACTACACAAGACTGTGTGAGAGAGCACAAGACCACACTAGACTGTGTGAGACAGCACAAAACTACACTAGACTGTGTGAGACAGCACAAAACCACACCAGACCTTGTGAGACAGCTCAAACCTACACTAGACTGTGTGAGACAGCACAGAACTACACTAGACTGTGTGAGACAGCACAAAACCACACTAGACTGTGTGAGACAGCACAAAACCACACCAGACGGTGTGAGACTGCACCAAACCACACTAGACTGTGTGAGACAACACAATACTACACAAGACTGTGTGAGAGAGCACAAGACCACACTAGACTGTGTGAGACAGCACAAAACTACAGTAGACTGTGTGAGACAGCACAAAACTACACTAGACTGTGTGAGACAGCACAAAACTACACCAGACTGTGTGAGACAGCATCAAACTATACTAGACAGTGTGGAACAGCAAAAAACCACACAAGACTGTGTGAGACAGCTCAAAACCAGACTAGACTGTGTGAGACAGCACAAAACTACACCAGACTGTGTGACACAGCACAAAACTACACCAGACTGTGTGAGACAGCACAAAACTACACTAGACTGTGTGCGACAACACAAAGCTACACTAGACTGTGTGACACAGCACAAGACTACACTAGACTGTGTGAGACAACACAACGCCACACTAGACTGTGTGAGACAGCACAAAACCACACTAGGCTGTGTGAGACAACACAAAACTACACCAGACTGTGTGAGACAGCACCAAACCACACTAGACTGTGTGAGACAGCACAAAACCACACTAGACTGTCTGAGACCTCACAAAACTACACTAGACTGTGTGAGACAGCAGAAAACTACACTAAACTGTGTGAGACAGCGCAAAACTACACCGGACTGTGTGAGACAGCATCAAAATACACTAGACTGTGTGGGACAGCGTAAAAGCACACTAGACTGTGTGTGACAGCAGGAAACTACACCAGACTGTGTGAGACATCACAAAACTACACCAGACTGTGTGAGACAGCACCGAACAACACTAGACTGTGTGAGACAGCACAAAACCACACTAGACTGTGTGAGACAGCTCAAACCTACACTAGACTGTGTGAGACAGCACAGAACTACACTAGACTGTGTGAGACAGCACAAAACCACACTAGACTGGGTGAGAAAGCACAAAACCACACCAGACGGTGTGAGACTGCAGAAAACCACACTAGACTGTGTGAGAGAACACAAAACTACACCAGACTGTGTGAGAGAGCACAAGACCACACTAGACTGTGTGAGACAGCACAAAACTACACTAGACTGTGTGAGACAGCACAAAACTACACTAGACTGTGTGAGACAGCACAAAACTACACCAGACTGTGTGAGACAGCATCAAACTATACTAGACTGTGTGGAACAGCAAATAACCACACAAGACTGTGTGAGACAGCTCAAAACCAGACTAGACTGTGTGAGACAGCACAAAACTACACCAGACTGTGTGACACAGCAAAAAACTACACCAGACTGTGTGAGACAGCACAAAAGTACACTAGACTGTGTGCGACAACACAAAGCTACACTAGACTGTGTGACACAGCACAAGACTACACTAGACTGTGTGAGACAGCACAGAACTACACTAGACTGTGTGAGACAGCACAAAACCACACTTGTCTGTGTGAGACAGCACAAAACCACACCAGACTGTGTGAGACACCACCAAACCACACTAGACTGTGTGAGACAGCACAAAACCACACTAGACTGTGTGAGACCTCACAAAACTACTCTAGACTGTGTGAGACAGCACAAAACTATACTAGACTGTGTGAGACAGCGCAAAACTACACCAGACTGTGTGAGACAGCATCAAAATACACTAGACTGTGTGGGACAGCGTAAAAGCACACTAGACTGTGTGTGACAGCAGAAAACTACACCAGACTGTGTGAGACAACACAAAACTACACCAGACTATGTGAGACAGCACCAAACCACACTAGACTGTGTGAGACAGCACAAAACCACACTAGACTGTGTGAGACAGCACAAAACCACACTAGACTGTGTGAGACAGCACCAAACTACACTAGACTTTGTTAGACAACTCAAAACCACACTAGACTGTGTGAGACAGCACAAAACTACACCAGACTGTGTGTGAAAGCACAAAACTACACGAGACTGTGTGAGACAGCTTCAAACTATACTAGACTGTGTGGGACAGCATAAAACAACACTAGACTGTGTGAGACAGCAGGAAACTACACCAGACTGTGTGAGACAGAACAAAACTACACTAGACTGTGTGAGACAGCACAAAACCACACTAGACTGTGTGCGACAACACAGAACCACACTAGACTGTGTGACACAACACAGAACCACTCTAGACTGTGTGAGACAGCACAAAACTACACCAGACTCTGTGAGACAGCACAAAACTACACTAGTGTGTGTGAGACAGCACAAGGCTACTCTAGACTGTGTGAGACAGCACAAAACCACATTTGACTGTGTGAGACAGCAGGAAACTACACCAGACTGTGTGAGCCAGCACAATACTACACCAGACTGTGAGAGACAGCACAAAACTACACTAGACTGTGTGAGACAGCTCAAACCTACACTAGACTGTGTGAGACAGCACAGAACTACACTAGACTGTGTGAGACAGCACAAAACCACACTAGACTGTGTGAGACAGCACAAAACCACACCAGACGGTGTGAGACTGCACCAAACCACACTAGACTGTGTGAGACAACACAATACTACACAAGACTGTGTGAGAGAGCACAAGACCACACTAGACTGTGTGAGACAGCACAAAACTACAGTAGACTGTGTGAGACAGCACAAAACTACACTAGACTGTGTGAGACAGCACAAAACTACACCAGACTGTGTGAGACAGCATCAAACTATACTAGACAGTGTGGAACAGCAAAAAACCACACAAGACTGTGTGAGACAGCTCAAAACCAGACTAGACTGTGTGAGACAGCACAAAACTACACCAGACTGTGTGACACAGCACAAAACTACACCAGACTGTGTGAGACAGCACAAAACTACACTAGACTGTGTGCGACAACACAAAGCTACACTAGACTGTGTGACACAGCACAAGACTACACTAGACTGTGTGAGACAACACAACGCCACACTAGACTGTGTGAGACAGCACAAAACCACACTAGGCTGTGTGAGACAACACAAAACTACACCAGACTGTGTGAGACAGCACCAAACCACACTAGACTGTGTGAGACAGCACAAAACCACACTAGACTGTGTGAGACCTCACAAAACTACACTAGACTGTGTGAGACAGCAGAAAACTACACTAAACTGTGTGAGACAGCGCAAAACTACACCGGACTGTGTGAGACAGCATCAAAATACACTAGACTGTGTGGGACAGCGTAAAAGCACACTAGACTGTGTGTGACAGCAGGAAACTACACCAGACTGTGTGAGACATCACAAAACTACACCAGACTGTGTGAGACAGCACCGAACAACACTAGACTGTGTGAGACAGCACAAAACCACACTAGACTGTGTGAGACAGCTCAAACCTACACTAGACTGTGTGAGACAGCACAGAACTACACTAGACTGTGTGAGACAGCACAAAACCACACTAGACTGGGTGAGAAAGCACAAAACCACACCAGACGGTGTGAGACTGCAGAAAACCACACTAGACTGTGTGAGAGAACACAAAACTACACCAGACTGTGTGAGAGAGCACAAGACCACACTAGACTGTGTGAGACAGCACAAAACTACACTAGACTGTGTGAGACAGCACAAAACTACACTAGACTGTGTGAGACAGCACAAAACTACACCAGACTGTGTGAGACAGCATCAAACTATACTAGACTGTGTGGAACAGCAAGTAACCACACAAGACTGTGTGAGACAGCTCAAAACCAGACTAGACTGTGTGAGACAGCACAAAACTACACCAGACTGTGTGACACAGCAAAAAACTACACCAGACTGTGTGAGACAGCACAAAAGTACACTAGACTGTGTGCGACAACACAAAGCTACACTAGACTGTGTGACACAGCACAAGACTACACTAGACTGTGTGAGACAGCACAGAACTACACTAGACTGTGTGAGACAGCACAAAACCACACTTGACTGTGTGAGACAGCACGAAACCACACCAGACTGTGTGAGACACCACCAAACCACACTAGACTGTGTGAGACAGCACAAAACCACACTAGACTGTGTGAGACCTCACAAAACTACTCTAGACTGTGTGAGACAGCACAAAACTATACTAGACTGTGTGAGACAGCGCAAAACTACACCAGACTGTGTGAGACAGCATCAAAATACACTAGACTGTGTGGGACAGCGTAAAAGCACACTAGACTGTGTGTGACAGCAGAAAACTACACCAGACTGTGTGAGACAACACAAAACTACACCAGACTATGTGAGACAGCACCAAACCACACTAGACTGTGTGAGACAGCACAAAACCACACTAGACTGTGTGAGACAGCACAAAACCACACTAGACTGTGTGAGACAGCACCAAACTACACTAGACTTTGTTAGACAACTCAAAACCACACTAGACTGTGTGAGACAGCACAAAACTACACCAGACTGTGTGTGAAAGCACAAAACTACACGAGACTGTGTGAGACAGCTTCAAACTATACTAGACTGTGTGGGACAGCATAAAACAACACTAGACTGTGTGAGACAGCAGGAAACTACACCAGACTGTGTGAGACAGAACAAAACTACACTAGACTGTGTGAGACAGCACAAAACCACACTAGACTGTGTGCGACAACACAGAACCACACTAGACTGTGTGACACAACACAGAACCACTCTAGACTGTGTGAGACAGCACAAAACTACACCAGACTCTGTGAGACAGCACAAAACTACACTAGTGTGTGTGAGACAGCACAAGGCTACTCTAGACTGTGTGAGACAGCACAAAACCACATTTGACTGTGTGAGACAGCAGGAAACTACACCAGACTGTGTGAGCCAGCACAATACTACACCAGACTGTGAGAGACAGCACAAAACTACACTAGACTGTGTGAGACAGCACAAAACCACACTAGGCTGTGTGAGACAGCACAGAACTACACTAGACTGTGTGAGACAGCACAAAACCACACTAGACAGTGTGAGACAGCACAAAACCACACCAGACGGTGTGAGACTGCACAAAACCACACTAGACTGTGTGAGACAACACAATACTACACAAGACTGTGTGAGACAGCACAAGACCACACTAGACTGTGTGAGACAGCACAAAACTACACTAGACTGTGTGAGACAGCACAAAACTACACTAGACTGTGTGAGACAGCACAAAACTACACCAGACTGTGTGAGACAGCATCAAACTATACTAGACTGTGTGGAACAGCAAAGAACCACACAAGACTGTGTGCGACAGCTCAAAACCACACTAGACTGTGTGAGACAGCACAAAACTACACCAGACTGTGTGACACAGCACAAAACTACACCAGACTGTGTGAGACAGCACAGAACTACACTAGACTGTGTGCGACAACACAAAGCTACACTAGACTGTGTGACACAGCAGAAGACTACACTAGACTGTGTGAGACAGCACAAAACCACACTAGGCTGTGTGAGACAACACAAAACAACGCCAGACTGTGTGAGACAGCACCAAACTACACTAGACTGTGTGAGACAGCACAAAACCACACTAGACTGTGTGAGACAGCACAACGCCACACTAGACTGTGTGAGACAGCACAATACTACACAAGACGGTGTGAGAGAACACAAGACCACACTAGACTGTGTGAGACAGCACAAAACTACACTAGACTGTGTGAGACAGCACAAAACTACACTAGACTTTGTGAGACAACTCAAAACCACACTAGACTGTGTGAGAGAGCACAAAACTACACCAGACTGCGTGAGACAGCATCAAAATACACTAGACTGTGTGGGACAGCGCAAAACTACACCAGACTGTGTGAGACAGCATCAAAATACACTAGACTGTGTGGGACAGCGTAAAAGCACACTAGACTGTGTGTGACAGCAGGAAACTACACCAGACTGTGTGAGACAACACAAAACTACACCAGACTGTGTGAGACAGCACCAAACCACACTAGACTGTGTGAGACAACACAATACTACACAAGACTGTGTGAGAGAGCGCAAGACCACACTAGACTGTGTGAGACAGCACAAAACTACACTAGACTGTGTGAGACAGCACAAAACCACACTAGACTGTGTGAGACAGCACAAAACCACACCAGACGGTGCGAGACTGCACAAAACCACACTAGACTGTGTGAGACAGCACAAAACCACACTAGGCTGTGTGAGACAACACAAAACTACACCAGACTGTGTGAGACAGCACCAAACCACACTAGACTGTGTGAGACAGCACAAAACCACACTAGACTGTGTGAGACCTCACAAAACTACACTAGACTGTGTGAGACAGCAGAAAACTACACTAAACTGTGTGAGACAGCGCAAAACTACACCGGACTGTGTGAGACAGCATCAAAATACACTAGACTGTGTGGGACAGCGTAAAAGCACACTAGACTGTGTGTGACAGCAGGAAACTACACCAGACTGTGTGAGACATCACAAAACTACACCAGACTGTGTGAGACAGCACCGAACAACACTAGACTGTGTGAGACAGCACAAAACCACACTAGACTGTGTGAGACAGCTCAAACCTACACTAGACTGTGTGAGACAGCACAGAACTACACTAGACTGTGTGAGACAGCACAAAACCACACTAGACTGGGTGAGAAAGCACAAAACCACACCAGACGGTGTGAGACTGCAGAAAACCACACTAGACTGTGTGAGAGAACACAAAACTACACCAGACTGTGTGAGAGAGCACAAGACCACACTAGACTGTGTGAGACAGCACAAAACTACACTAGACTGTGTGAGACAGCACAAAACTACACTAGACTGTGTGAGACAGCACAAAACTACACCAGACTGTGTGAGACAGCATCAAACTATACTAGACTGTGTGGAACAGCAAATAACCACACAAGACTGTGTGAGACAGCTCAAAACCAGACTAGACTGTGTGAGACAGCACAAAACTACACCAGACTGTGTGACACAGCAAAAAACTACACCAGACTGTGTGAGACAGCACAAAAGTACACTAGACTGTGTGCGACAACACAAAGCTACACTAGACTGTGTGACACAGCACAAGACTACACTAGACTGTGTGAGACAGCACAGAACTACACTAGACTGTGTGAGACAGCACAAAACCACACTTGACTGTGTGAGACAGCACGAAACCACACCAGACTGTGTGAGACACCACCAAACCACACTAGACTGTGTGAGACAGCACAAAACCACACTAGACTGTGTGAGACCTCACAAAACTACTCTAGACTGTGTGAGACAGCACAAAACTATACTAGACTGTGTGAGACAGCGCAAAACTACACCAGACTGTGTGAGACAGCATCAAAATACACTAGACTGTGTGGGACAGCGTAAAAGCACACTAGACTGTGTGTGACAGCAGAAAACTACACCAGACTGTGTGAGACAACACAAAACTACACCAGACTATGTGAGACAGCACCAAACCACACTAGACTGTGTGAGACAGCACAAAACCACACTAGACTGTGTGAGACAGCACAAAACCACACTAGACTGTGTGAGACAGCACCAAACTACACTAGACTTTGTTAGACAACTCAAAACCACACTAGACTGTGTGAGACAGCACAAAACTACACCAGACTGTGTGTGAAAGCACAAAACTACACGAGACTGTGTGAGACAGCTTCAAACTATACTAGACTGTGTGGGACAGCATAAAACAACACTAGACTGTGTGAGACAGCAGGAAACTACACCAGACTGTGTGAGACAGAACAAAACTACACTAGACTGTGTGAGACAGCACAAAACCACACTAGACTGTGTGCGACAACACAGAACCACACTAGACTGTGTGACACAACACAGAACCACTCTAGACTGTGTGAGACAGCACAAAACTACACCAGACTCTGTGAGACAGCACAAAACTACACTAGTGTGTGTGAGACAGCACAAGGCTACTCTAGACTGTGTGAGACAGCACAAAACCACATTTGACTGTGTGAGACAGCAGGAAACTACACCAGACTGTGTGAGCCAGCACAATACTACACCAGACTGTGAGAGACAGCACAAAACTACACTAGACTGTGTGAGACAGCACAAAACCACACTAGGCTGTGTGAGACAGCACAGAACTACACTAGACTGTGTGAGACAGCACAAAACCACACTAGACAGTGTGAGACAGCACAAAACCACACCAGACGGTGTGAGACTGCACAAAACCACACTAGACTGTGTGAGACAACACAATACTACACAAGACTGTGTGAGACAGCACAAGACCACACTAGACTGTGTGAGACAGCACAAAACTACACTAGACTGTGTGAGACAGCACAAAACTACACTAGACTGTGTGAGACAGCACAAAACTACACCAGACTGTGTGAGACAGCATCAAACTATACTAGACTGTGTGGAACAGCAAAGAACCACACAAGACTGTGTGCGACAGCTCAAAACCACACTAGACTGTGTGAGACAGCACAAAACTACACCAGACTGTGTGACACAGCACAAAACTACACCAGACTGTGTGAGACAGCACAGAACTACACTAGACTGTGTGCGACAACACAAAGCTACACTAGACTGTGTGACACAGCAGAAGACTACACTAGACTGTGTGAGACAGCACAAAACCACACTAGGCTGTGTGAGACAACACAAAACAACGCCAGACTGTGTGAGACAGCACCAAACTACACTAGACTGTGTGAGACAGCACAAAACCACACTAGACTGTGTGAGACAGCACAACGCCACACTAGACTGTGTGAGACAGCACAATACTACACAAGACGGTGTGAGAGAGCACAAGACCACACTAGACTGTGTGAGACAGCACAAAACTACACTAGACTGTGTGAGACAGCACAAAACTACACTAGACTTTGTGAGACAACTCAAAACCACACTAGACTGTGTGAGAGAGCACAAAACTACACCAGACTGCGTGAGACAGCATCAAAATACACTAGACTGTGTGGGACAGCGCAAAACTACACCAGACTGTGTGAGACAGCATCAAAATACACTAGACTGTGTGGGACAGCGTAAAAGCACACTAGACTGTGTGTGACAGCAGGAAACTACACCAGACTGTGTGAGACAACACAAAACTACACCAGACTGTGTGAGACAGCACCAAACCACACTAGACTGTGTGAGACAACACAATACTACACAAGACTGTGTGAGAGAGCGCAAGACCACACTAGACTGTGTGAGACAGCACAAAACTACACTAGACTGTGTGAGACAGCACAAAACCACACTAGACTGTGTGAGACAGCACAAAACCACACCAGACGGTGCGAGACTGCACAAAACCACACTAGACTGTGTGAGACAACACAATACTACACAAGACTGTGTGAGAGAGCACAAGACCACACTAGACTGTGTGAGACAGCACAAAACTACACTAGACTGTGTGAGACAGCACAAAACTACACTAGACTGTGTGAGACAGCACAAAACTACACCAGACTGTGTGAGACAGCATCAAACTATACTAGACTGTGTGGAACAGCAAAAAACCACACAAGACTGTGTGCGACAGCTGAAAAACACACTAGACTGTGTGAGACAGCACAAAACTACACCAGACTGTGTGACACAGCACAAAACTACACCAGACTGTGTGAGACAGCACAAAACTACACTAGACTGTGTGCGACAACACAAAGCTACACTAGACTGTGTGACACAGCACAAGACTACACTAGACTGTGTGAGACAACACAACGCCACACTAGACTGTGTGAGACAGCACAAAACCACACTAGGCTGAGTGAGACAACACAAAACTACACCAGACTGTGTGAGACAGCACCAAACCACACTAGACTGTGTGAGACAGCACAAAACCACACTAGACTGTGTGAGACAGCACAAAACTACACTAGACTTTGTGAGACAACTCAAAACCACACTAGACTGTGTGAGACAGCACAAAACTACACCAGACTGAGTGTGAAAGCACAAAACTACACCAGACTGTGTGAGACAGCATCGAACTACACTAGACTGTGTTGGACAGCACAAAACTACACCAGACTGTGTGAGACAGCATCAAACTATACTAGACTGTGTGGAACAGCAAAAAACCACACAAGACTGTGTGCGACAGCTCAAAACCACACTAGACTGTGTGAGACAGCAGAAAACTACACCAGACTGTGTGACACAGCACAAAACTACACCAGACTGTGTGCGACAGCACAAAACTACACTAGACTGTGTGCGACAACACAAAGCTACACTAGACTGTGTGACACAGCACAAGACTACACTAGACTGTGTGAGACAACACAACGCCACACTAGACTGTGTGAGACAGCGCAAAACCACACTAGGCTGTCTGAGACAACACAAAACTACACCAGACTGTGTGAGACAGCACCAAACCACACTAGACTGTGTGAGACAGCACAAAACCACACTAGACTGTGTGCGACAGCACAAAACTACACTGGACTTTGTGAGACAACTCAAAACCACACTAGACTGTGTGAGACCGCACAAAACTACACCAGACTGTGTGTGAAAGCACAAAACTACACCAGACTGTGTGAGACAGCATCAAACTACACTAGACTGTGTGGGACAGCATAAAACAACACTAGACTGTGTGAGACAGCAGGAAACTACACCAGACTGTGTGAGACAGAACAAAACTACACTAGACTGTGTGAGACAGCACAAAACCACACTAGACTGTGTGGGACAGCACAAACCTACACTAGACTGTGTGAGACAGCACAAAACTACACTAGACTGTGTGCGACAACACAAAGCTACACTAGACTGTGTGACACAGCACAAGACTACACTAGACTGTGTGAGACAACACAACGCCACACTAGACTGTGTGAGACAGCACAAAACCACACTAGGCTGAGTGAGACAACACAAAACTACACCAGACTGTGTGAGACAGCACCAAACCACACTAGACTGTGTGAGACAGCACAAAACCACACTAGACTGTGTGAGACAGCACAAAACTACACTAGACTTTGTGAGACAACTCAAAACCACACTAGACTGTGTGAGACAGCACAAAACTACACCAGACTGAGTGTGAAAGCACAAAACTACACCAGACTGTGTGAGACAGCATCAAACTACACTAGACTGTGTTGGACAGCACAAAACTACACCAGACTGTGTGAGACAGCATCAAACTATACTAGACTGTGTGGAACAGCAAAAAACCACACAAGACTGTGTGCGACAGCTCAAAACCACACTAGACTGTGTGAGACAGCAGAAAACTACACCAGACTGTGTGACACAGCACAAAACTACACCAGACTGTGTGCGACAGCACAAAACTACACTAGACTGTGTGCGACAACACAAAGCTACACTAGACTGTGTGACACAGCACAAGACTACACTAGACTGTGTGAGACAACACAACGCCACACTAGACTGTGTGAGACAGCGCAAAACCACACTAGGCTGTGTGAGACAACACAAAACTACACCAGACTGTGTGAGACAGCACCAAACCACACTAGACTGTGTGAGACAGCACAAAACCACACTAGACTGTGTGCGACAGCACAAAACTACACTGGACTTTGTGAGACAACTCAAAACCACACTAGACTGTGTGAGACCGCACAAAACTACACCAGACTGTGTGTGAAAGCACAAAACTACACCAGACTGTGTGAGACAGCATCAAACTACACTAGACTGTGTGGGACAGCATAAAACAACACTAGACTGTGTGAGACAGCAGGAAACTACACCAGACTGTGTGAGACAGAACAAAACTACACTAGACTGTGTGAGACAGCACAAAACCACACTAGACTGTGTGGGACAGCACAAACCTACACTAGACTGTGTGAGACAGCACAGAACTACACTAGACTGTGTGAGACAGCACAAAACCACACTAGACTGTGTGAGACAGCACAAAACCACACCAGACTGTGTGAGACTGCACAAAACCACACTAGACTGTGTGAGAGAACACAAAACTACACAAGACTGTGTGAGAGAGCACAAGACCACACTAGACTGTGTGAGACAGCACAAAACTACACTAGACTGTGTGAGACAGCACAAAACCACACTAGACCTTGTGAGACAGCTCAAACCTACACTAGACTGTGTGAGACAGCACAGAACTACACTAGACTGTGTCAGACAGCACAAAACCACACTAGACTGTGTGAGACAGCACAAAACCACACCAGACGGTGTGAGACTGCACAAAACCACACTAGACTGTGTGAGACAACACAATACTACACAAGACAGTGTGAGAGAGCACAAGACCACACTAGACTGTGTGAGACAGCACAAAACTACACTAGACTGTGTGAGACAGCACAAAACTACACTAGACTGTGTGAGACAGCACAAAACTACACCAGACTGTGTGAGACAGCATCAAACTATACTAGACTGTGTGGAACAGCAAAAAACCACACAAGACTGTGTGAGACAGCTCAAAACCAGACTAGACTGTGTGAGACAGCACAAAACTACACCAGACTGTGTGAGACAGCACAAAACTACACTAGACTGTGTGCGACAACACAACGCCACACTAGACTGTGTGAGACAGCACAAAACCACACTAGGCTGTGTGAGACAGCACAAAACCACACTAGTCTGTGTGAGACAGCACCAAACCACACTAGACTGTGTGAGACAACACAATACTACACAAGACTGTGTGAGAGAGCGCAAGACCACACTAGACTGTGTGAGACAGCACAAAACTACACCAGACTGTGTGAGACAGCATCAAACTATACTAGACTGTGTGGAACAGCAGAAAACCACACAAGACTGTGTGCGACAGCTCAAAACCACACTAGACTGTGTGAGACAGCACAAAACTACACCAGACTGTGTGACACAGCACAAAACTACACCAGACTGTGTGAGACAGCACAAAACTACACTAGACTGTGTGCGACAACACAAAGCTACACTAGACTGTGTGACACAGCAGAAGACTACACTAGACTGTGTGAGACAACACAACGCCACACTAGACTGTGTGAGACAGCACAATACTACACAAGACGGTGTGAGAGAGCACAAGACCACACTAGACTGTGTGAGACAGCACAAAACTACACTAGACTGTGTGAGACAGCACAAAACTACACTAGACTGTGTGAGACAGCACAAAACTACACCAGACTGTGTGAGACAGCATCAAACTATACTAGACTGTGTGGAACAGCAAAAAACCACACAAGACTGTGTGAGACAGCTCAAAACCAGACTAGACTGTGTGAGACAGCACAAAACTACACCAGACTGTGTGAGACAGCACAAAACTACACTAGACTGTGTGCGACAACACAACGCCACACTAGACTGTGTCAGACAGCACAAAACCACACTAGGCTGTGTGAGACAGCACAAAACCACACTAGACTGTGTGAGACAGCACCAAACCACACTAGACTGTGTGAGACAACACAATACTACACAAGACTGTGTGAGAGAGCGCAAGACCACACTAGACGGTGTGAGACAGCACAAAACTACACTAGACTGTGTGAGACAGCACTAAACTACACTAGACTGTGTGAGACAGCACAAAACTACACCAGACTGTGTGAGACAGCATCAAACTATACTAGACTGTGTGGAGCAGCAGAAAACCACACAAGACTGTGTGTGACAACACAAAACTACACCAGACTGTGTGAGACAGCACAAAACCGCACTAGACTGTGTGAGACAGCACAAACCACACTAGACTGTGTGAGACAGCACCAAACTACACTAGACTTTGTGAGACAACTCAAAACCACACTAGACCGTGTGAGACAGCACAAAACTACACCAGACTGTGTGTGAAAGCACAAAACTACACGAGACTGTGTGAGACAGCTTCAAACTATACTAGACAGTGTGGGACAGCATAAAACAACACTAGACTGTGTGAGACAGCAGGAAACTACACCAGACTGTGTGAGACAGCACAAAACCACACTAGACTGTATGTGACAACACAGAACCACACTAGACTGTGTGACAAAACACAGAACCACTCTAGACTGTGTGAGACAGCACAAAACCGCACTAAACTGTGTGAGACAACACAAGACTACACTAGACTGTGTGACATAGCACAAGACTACACTAGACTGTGTGAGACAACACAACACCATACTAGACTGTGTGAGACAACGCAAAACCTCACTAGACTGTGTGAGACTACACAAAACTACACCAGACTCTGTGAGACAGCACAAAACTACACTAGAGTGTGTGAGACAGCACAAGGCTACACTAGACTGTGTGAGACAGCACAAAACCACATTTGACTGTGTGAGACAGCAGGAAACTACACCAGACTGTGTGAGCCAGCACAAAACTACGCCAGACTGTGAGAGACAGCCCAAATCTACACTAGACTGTGTGAGAAGGCACAAAACCACACTAGACTGTGTGAGACAGCACAGAACTACACTAGACTGTGTGAGACAGCACAGAACTACACTAGACTGTGTGAGACAGCACAAAACCACACCAGACGGTGCGAGACTGCACAAAACCACACTAGACTGTGTGAGACAGCACAGAACTACACTAGACTGTGTGAGACAGCACAAAACCACACCAGACGGTGCGAGACTGCACAAAACCACACTAGACTGTGTGAGACAACACAATACTACACAAGACTGTGTGAGAGTGCACAAGACCACACTAGACTGTGTGAGACAGCACAAAACTACACTAGACTGTGTGAGACAGCACAAAACTACACTAGACTGTGTGAGACAGCACAAAACTACACCAGACTGTGTGAGACAGCATCAAACTATACTAGACTGTGTGGAACAGCAAATAACCACACAAGTCTGTGGGCGACAGCTCAAAACCACACTAGACTGTGTGAGACAGCACAAAACTACACCAGACTGTGTGACACAGCACAAAACTACACCAGACTGTGTGAGACAGCACAAAACTACAGTAGACTTTGTGAGACAACTCAAAACCACACTAGACTGTGTGAGACAGCACAAAACTACACCAGACTGCGTGTGAAAGCACAAAACTACACCAGACTGTGTGAGACAGCATCAAACTACACTAGACTGTGTGGGACAGCATAAAACAACACTAGACTGTGTGAGACAGCAGGAAACTACACCAGACTGTGTGAGACAGAACAAAACTACACTAGACTGTGTGAGACAGCACAAAACCACACTAAACTGTGTGAGACAGCACAAACCTACACTAGACTGTGTGAGACAGCACAGAACTACACTAGACTGTGTGAGACAGCACAAAACCACAATAGACTGTGTGAGACAGCACAAAACCGCACCAGACTGTGTGAGACTGCACAAAACCACACTAGACTGTGTGAGAGAACACAAAACTACACAAGACTGTGTGAGAGAGCACAAGACCACACTAGACTGTGTGAGACAGCACAAAACTACACTAGACTGTGTGAGACAGCACAAAACCACACCAGACCTTGTGAGACAGCTCAAACCTACACTAGACTGTGTGAGACAGCACAGAACTACACTAGACTGTGTGAGACAGCACATAACCACACTAGACTGTGTGAGACAGCACAAAACCACACCAGACGGTGTGAGACTGCACCAAACCACACTAGACTGTGTGAGACAACACAATACTACACAAGACTGTGTGAGAGAGCACAAGACCACACTAGACTGTGTGAGACAGCACAAAACTACAGTAGACTGTGTGAGACAGCACAAAACTACACTAGACTGTGTGAGACAGCACAAAACTACACCAGACTGTGTGAGACAGCATCAAACTATACTAGACAGTGTGGAACAGCAAACAACCACACAAGACTGTGTGAGACAGCTCAAAACCAGACTAGACTGTGTGAGACAGCACAAAACTACACCAGACTGTGTGACACAGCACAAAACTACACCAGACTGTGTGAGACAGCACAAAACTATACTAGACTGTGTGCGACAACACAAAGCTACACTAGACTGTGTGACACAGCACAAGACTACACTAGACTGTGTGAGACAACACAACGCCACACTAGACTGTGTGAGACAGCACAAAACCACACTAGGCTGTGTGAGACAACACAAAACTACACCAGACTGTGTGAGACAGCACCAAACCACACTAGACTGTGTGAGACAGCACAAAACCACACTAGACTGTGTGAGACCTCACAAAACTACACTAGACTGTGTGAGACAGCACAAAACTACACTAAACTGTGTGAGACAGCGCAAAACTACACCGGACTGTGTGAGACAGCATCAAAATACACTAGACTGTGTGAGACAGCACAAAACTACACTAGACTGTGTGAGACAGCACAAAACTACACCAGACTGTGTGAGACAGCATCAAACTATACTAGACTGTGTGGAACAGCAAAAAACCACACAGGTCTGTGGGCGACAGCTCAAAACCACACTAGACTGTGTGAGACAGCACAAAACTACACCAGACTGCGTGTGAAAGCACAAAACTACACCAGACTGTGTGAGACAGCATCAAACTACACTAGACTGTGTGGGACAGCATAAAACAACACTAGACTGTGTGAGACAGCAAGAAACTACACCAGACTGTGTGAGACAGAACGAAACTACACTAGACTGTGTGAGACAGCACAAAACCACACTAGACTGTGTGAGACAGCACAAACCTACACTAGACTGTGTGAGACAGCACAGAACTACACTAGACTGTGTGAGACAGCACAAAACCACAATAGACTGTGTGAGACAGCACAAAACCGCACCAGACTGTGTGAGACTGCACAAAACCACACTAGACTGTGTGAGAGAACACAAAACTACACAAGACTGTGTGAGAGAGCACAAGACCACACTAGACTGTGTGAGACAGCACAAAACTACACTAGACTGTGTGAGACAGCACAAAACCACACCAGACCTTGTGAGACAGCTCAAACCTACACTAGACTGTGTGAGACAGCACAGAACTACACTAGACTGTGTGAGACAGCACAAAACCACACTAGACTGTGTGAGACAGCACAAAACCACACCAGACGGTGTGAGACTGCACCAAACCACACTAGACTGTGTGAGACAACACAATACTACACAAGACTGTGTGAGAGAGCACAAGACCACACTAGACTGTGTGAGACAGCACAAAACTACAGTAGACTGTGTGAGACAGCACAAAACTACACTAGACTGTGTGAGACAGCACAAAACTACACCAGACTGTGTGAGACAGCATCAAACTATACTAGACAGTGTGGAACAGCAAAAAACCACACAAGACTGTGTGAGACAGCTCAAAACCAGACTAGACTGTGTGAGACAGCACAAAACTACACCAGACTGTGTGACACAGCACAAAACTACACCAGACTGTGTGAGACAGCACAAAACTACACTAGACTGTGTGCGACAACACAAAGCTACACTAGACTGTGTGACACAGCACAAGACTACACTAGACTGTGTGAGACAACACAACGCCACACTAGACTGTGTGAGACAGCACAAAACCACACTAGGCTGTGTGAGACAACACAAAACTACACCAGACTGTGTGAGACAGCACCAAACCACACTAGACTGTGTGAGACAGCACAAAACCACACTAGACTGTGTGAGACCTCACAAAACTACACTAGACTGTGTGAGACAGCAGAAAACTACACTAAACTGTGTGAGACAGCGCAAAACTACACCGGACTGTGTGAGACAGCATCAAAATACACTAGACTGTGTGGGACAGCGTAAAAGCACACTAGACTGTGTGTGACAGCAGGAAACTACACCAGACTGTGTGAGACATCACAAAACTACACCAGACTGTGTGAGACAGCACCGAACAACACTAGACTGTGTGAGACAGCACAAAACCACACTAGACTGTGTGAGACAGCTCAAACCTACACTAGACTGTGTGAGACAGCACAGAACTACACTAGACTGTGTGAGACAGCACAAAACCACACTAGACTGGGTGAGAAAGCACAAAACCACACCAGACGGTGTGAGACTGCAGAAAACCACACTAGACTGTGTGAGAGAACACAAAACTACACCAGACTGTGTGAGAGAGCACAAGACCACACTAGACTGTGTGAGACAGCACAAAACTACACTAGACTGTGTGAGACAGCACAAAACTACACTAGACTGTGTGAGACAGCACAAAACTACACCAGACTGTGTGAGACAGCATCAAACTATACTAGACTGTGTGGAACAGCAAATAACCACACAAGACTGTGTGAGACAGCTCAAAACCAGACTAGACTGTGTGAGACAGCACAAAACTACACCAGACTGTGTGACACAGCAAAAAACTACACCAGACTGTGTGAGACAGCACAAAAGTACACTAGACTGTGTGCGACAACACAAAGCTACACTAGACTGTGTGACACAGCACAAGACTACACTAGACTGTGTGAGACAGCACAGAACTACACTAGACTGTGTGAGACAGCACAAAACCACACTTGACTGTGTGAGACAGCACAAAACCACACCAGACTGTGTGAGACACCACCAAACCACACTAGACTGTGTGAGACAGCACAAAACCACACTAGACTGTGTGAGACCTCACAAAACTACTCTAGACTGTGTGAGACAGCACAAAACTATACTAGACTGTGTGAGACAGCGCAAAACTACACCAGACTGTGTGAGACAGCATCAAAATACACTAGACTGTGTGGGACAGCGTAAAAGCACACTAGACTGTGTGTGACAGCAGAAAACTACACCAGACTGTGTGAGACAACACAAAACTACACCAGACTATGTGAGACAGCACCAAACCACACTAGACTGTGTGAGACAGCACAAAACCACACTAGACTGTGTGAGACAGCACAAAACCACACTAGACTGTGTGAGACAGCACCAAACTACACTAGACTTTGTTAGACAACTCAAAACCACACTAGACTGTGTGAGACAGCACAAAACTACACCAGACTGTGTGTGAAAGCACAAAACTACACCAGACTGAGTGAGACAGCATCAAACTATACTAGACTGTGTGGGACAGCATAAAACAACACTAGACTGTGTGAGACAGCAGGAAACTACACCAGACTGTGTGAGACAGAACAAAACTACACTAGACTGTGTGAGACAGCACAAAACCACACTAGACTGTGTGCGACAACACAGAACCACACTAGACTGTGTGACACAACACAGAACCACTCTAGACTGTGTGAGACAGCACAAAACTACACCAGACTCTGTGAGACAGCACAAAACTACACTAGTGTGTGTGAGACAGCACAAGGCTACTCTAGACTGTGTGAGACAGCACAAAACCACATTTGACTGTGTGAGACAGCAGGAAACTACACCAGACTGTGTGAGCCAGCACAATACTACACCAGACTGTGAGAGACAGCACAAAACTACACTAGACTGTGTGAGACAGCACAAAACCACACTAGGCTGTGTGAGACAGCACAGAACTACACTAGACTGTGTGAGACAGCACAAAACCACACTAGACAGTGTGAGACAGCACAAAACCACACCAGACGGTGTGAGACTGCACAAAACCACACTAGACTGTGTGAGACAACACAATACTACACAAGACTGTGTGAGACAGCACAAGACCACACTAGACTGTGTGAGACAGCACAAAACTACACTAGACTGTGTGAGACAGCACAAAACTACACTAGACTGTGTGAGACAGCACAAAACTACACCAGACTGTGTGAGACAGCATCAAACTATACTAGACTGTGTGGAACAGCAAAGAACCACACAAGACTGTGTGCGACAGCTCAAAACCACACTAGACTGTGTGAGACAGCACAAAACTACACCAGACTGTGTGACACAGCACAAAACTACACCAGACTGTGTGAGACAGCACAGAACTACACTAGACTGTGTGCGACAACACAAAGCTACACTAGACTGTGTGACACAGCAGAAGACTACACTAGACTGTGTGAGACAGCACAAAACCACACTAGGCTGTGTGAGACAACACAAAACAACGCCAGACTGTGTGAGACAGCACCAAACTACACTAGACTGTGTGAGACAGCACAAAACCACACTAGACTGTGTGAGACAGCACAACGCCACACTAGACTGTGTGAGACAGCACAATACTACACAAGACGGTGTGAGAGAGCACAAGACCACACTAGACTGTGTGAGACAGCACAAAACTACACTAGACTGTGTGAGACAGCACAAAACTACACTAGACTTTGTGAGACAACTCAAAACCACACTAGACTGTGTGAGAGAGCACAAAACTACACCAGACTGCGTGAGACAGCATCAAAATACACTAGACTGTGTGGGACAGCGCAAAACTACACCAGACTGTGTGAGACAGCATCAAAATACACTAGACTGTGTGGGACAGCGTAAAAGCACACTAGACTGTGTGTGACAGCAGGAAACTACACCAGACTGTGTGAGACAACACAAAACTACACCAGACTGTGTGAGACAGCACCAAACCACACTAGACTGTGTGAGACAACACAATACTACACAAGACTGTGTGAGAGAGCGCAAGACCACACTAGACTGTGTGAGACAGCACAAAACTACACTAGACTGTGTGAGACAGCACAAAACCACACTAGACTGTGTGAGACAGCACAAAACCACACCAGACGGTGCGAGACTGCACAAAACCACACTAGACTGTGTGAGACAACACAATACTACACAAGACTGTGTGAGAGAGCACAAGACCACACTAGACTGTGTGAGACAGCACAAAACTACACTAGACTGTGTGAGACAGCACAAAACTACACTAGACTGTGTGAGACAGCACAAAACTACACCAGACTGTGTGAGACAGCATCAAACTATACTAGACTGTGTGGAACAGCAAAAAACCACACAAGACTGTGTGCGACAGCTGAAAACCACACTAGACTGTGTGAGACAGCACAAAACTACACCAGACTGTGTGACACAGCACAAAACTACACCAGACTGTGTGAGACAGCACAAAACTACACTAGACTGTGTGCGACAACACAAAGCTACACTAGACTGTGTGACACAGCACAAGACTACACTAGACTGTGTGAGACAACACAACGCCACACTAGACTGTGTGAGACAGCACAAAACCACACTAGGCTGAGTGAGACAACACAAAACTACACCAGACTGTGTGAGACAGCACCAAACCACACTAGACTGTGTGAGACAGCACAAAACCACACTAGACTGTGTGAGACAGCACAAAACTACACTAGACTTTGTGAGACAACTCAAAACCACACTAGACTGTGTGAGACAGCACAAAACTACACCAGACTGAGTGTGAAAGCACAAAACTACACCAGACTGTGTGAGACAGCATCAAACTACACTAGACTGTGTTGGACAGCACAAAACTACACCAGACTGTGTGAGACAGCATCAAACTATACTAGACTGTGTGGAACAGCAAAAAACCACACAAGACTGTGTGCGACAGCTCAAAACCACACTAGACTGTGTGAGACAGCAGAAAACTACACCAGACTGTGTGACACAGCACAAAACTACACCAGACTGTGTGCGACAGCACAAAACTACACTAGACTGTGTGCGACAACACAAAGCTACACTAGACTGTGTGACACAGCACAAGACTACACTAGACTGTGTGAGACAACACAACGCCACACTAGACTGTGTGAGACAGCACAAAACCACACTAGGCTGTGTGAGAAAACACAAAACTACACCAGACTGTGTGAGACAGCACCAAACCACACTAGACTGTGTGAGACCGCACAAAACCACACTAGACTGTGTGCGACAGCACAAAACTACACTGGACTTTGTGAGACAACTCAAAACCACACTAGACTGTGTGAGACCGCACAAAACTACACCAGACTGTGTGTGAAAGCACAAAACTACACCAGACTGTGTGAGACAGCATCAAACTACACTAGACTGTGTGGGACAGCATAAAACAACACTAGACTGTGTGAGACAGCAGGAAACTACACCAGACTGTGTGAGACAGAACAAAACTACACTAGACTGTGTGAGACAGCACAAAACCACACTAGACTGTGTGGGACAGCACAAACCTACACTAGACTGTGTGAGACAGCACAGAACTACACTAGACTGTGTGAGACAGCACAAAACCACACTAGACTGTGTGAGACAGCACAAAACCACACCAGACTGTGTGAGACTGCACAAAACCACACTAGACTGTGTGAGAGAACACAAAACTACACAAGACTGTGTGAGAGAGCACAAGACCACACTAGACTGTGTGAGACAGCACAAAACTACACTAGACTGTGTGAGACAGCACAAAACCACACTAGACCTTGTGAGACAGCTCAAACCTACACTAGACTGTGTGAGACAGCACAGAACTACACTAGACTGTGTCAGACAGCACAAAACCACACTAGACTGTGTGAGACAGCACAAAACCACACCAGACGGTGTGAGACTGCACAAAACCACACTAGACTGTGTGAGACAACACAATACTACACAAGACGGTGTGAGAGAGCACAAGACCACACTAGACTGTGTGAGACAGCACAAAACTACACTAGACTGTGTGAGACAGCACAAAACTACACTAGACTGTGTGAGACAGCACAAAACTACACCAGACTGTGTGAGACAGCATCAAACTATACTAGACTGTGTGGAACAGCAAAAAACCACACAAGACTGTGTGAGACAGCTCAAAACCAGACTAGACTGTGTGAGACAGCACAAAACTACACCAGACTGTGTGAGACAGCACAAAACTACACTAGACTGTGTGCGACAACACAACGCCACACTAGACTGTGTGAGACAGCACAAAACCACACTAGGCTGTGTGAGACAGCACAAAACCACACTAGTCTGTGTGAGACAGCACCAAACCACACTAGACTGTGTGAGACAACACAATACTACACAAGACTGTGTGAGAGAGCGCAAGACCACACTAGACTGTGTGAGACAGCACAAAACTACACCAGACTGTGTGAGACAGCATCAAACTATACTAGACTGTGTGGAACAGCAGAAAACCACACAAGACTGTGTGCGACAGCTCAAAACCACACTAGACTGTGTGAGACAGCACAAAACTACACCAGACTGTGTGACACAGCACAAAACTACACCAGACTGTGTGAGACAGCACAAAACTACACTAGACTGTGTGCGACAACACAAAGCTACACTAGACTGTGTGACACAGCAGAAGACTACACTAGACTGTGTGAGACAACACAACGCCACACTAGACTGTGTGAGACAGCACAATACTACACAAGACGGTGTGAGAGAGCACAAGACCACACTAGACTGTGTGAGACAGCACAAAACTACACTAGACTGTGTGAGACAGCACAAAACTACACTAGACTGTGTGAGACAGCACAAAACTACACCAGACTGTGTGAGACAGCATCAAACTATACTAGACTGTGTGGAACAGCAAAAAACCACACAAGACTGTGTGAGACAGCTCAAAACCAGACTAGACTGTGTGAGACAGCACAAAACTACACCAGACTGTGTGAGACAGCACAAAACTACACTAGACTGTGTGCGACAACACAACGCCACACTAGACTGTGTCAGACAGCACAAAACCACACTAGGCTGTGTGAGACAGCACAAAACCACACTAGACTGTGTGAGACAGCACCAAACCACACTAGACTGTGTGAGACAACACAATACTACACAAGACTGTGTGAGAGAGCGCAAGACCACACTAGACGGTGTGAGACAGCACAAAACTACACTAGACTGTGTGAGACAGCACTAAACTACACTAGACTGTGTGAGACAGCACAAAACTACACCAGACTGTGTGAGACAGCATCAAACTATACTAGACTGTGTGGAGCAGCAGAAAACCACACAAGACTGTGTGCGACAGCTCAAAACCACACTAGACTGTGTGAGACAGCACAAAACTACACCAGACTGTGTGACACAGCACAAAACTACACCAGACTGTGTGAAACAGCACAAAACTACACTAGACTGTGTGCGACAACACAAAGCTACACTAGACTGTGTGACACAGCACAAGACTACACCAGACGGTGTGAGACTGCACAAAACCACACTAGACTGTGTGAGACAACACAATACTACACAAGACGGTGTGAGAGAGCACAAGACCACACTAGACTGTGTGAGACAGCACAAAACTACACTAGACTGTGTGAGACAGCACAAAACTACACTAGACTGTGTGAGACAGCACAAAACTACACCAGACTGTGTGAGACAGCATCAAACTATACTAGACTGTGTGGAACAGCAAAAAACCACACAAGACTGTGTGAGACAGCTCAAAACCAGACTAGACTGTGTGAGACAGCACAAAACTACACCAGACTGTGTGAGACAGCACAAAACTACACTAGACTGTGTGCGACAACACAAAGCTACACTAGACTGTGTGACACAGCACAAAACTACACTAGACTGTGTGAGACAACACAACGCCACACTAGACTGTGTGAGACAGCACAAAACCAAACTAGGCTGTGTGAGACAACACAAAACTACACCAGACTGTGTGAGACAGCACCAAACCACACTAGACTGTGTGAGACAGCACAAAACCACACTAGACTGTGTGAGACCTCACAAAACTACACTAGACTGTGTGAGACAGCACAAAACTACACTAGACTGTGTGAGACAGCGCAAAACTACACCAGACTGTGTGAGACAGCATCAAAATACACTAGACTGTGTGGGACAGCGTAAAAGCACACTAGACTGTGTGTGACAGCAGGAAACTACACCAGACTGTGTGAGACAACACAAAACTACACCAGACTGTGTGAGACAGCACCAAACCACACTAGACTGTGTGAGACAACACAATACTACACAAGACTGTGTGAGAGAGCGCAAGACCACACTAGACTGTGTGAGACAGCACAAAACTACACTAGACTGTGTGAGTCAGCATCAAACTATACTAGACTGTGTGGAACAGCAAGAAACCACACAAGACTGTGTGCGACAGCTCAAAACCACACTAGACTGTGTGAGACAGCACAAAACTACACCAGACTGTGTGACACAGCACAAAACTACACCAGACTGTGTGAAACAGCACAAAACTACACTTGACTGTGTGCGACAACACAAAGCTACACTAGACTGTGTGACACAGCACAAGACTACACTAGACTGTGTGAGACAACACAACGCCACACTGGACTGTGTGAGACAGCACAAAACCACACTAGGCTGTGTGAGACAACACAAAACTACACCAGACTGTGTGAGACAGCACCAAACCACACTAGACTGTGTGAGACAGCACAAAACCACACTAGACTGTGTGAGACCTCACAAAACTACACTAGACTGTGTGAGACAGCACAAAACTACACTAGACTGTGTGAGACAGCGCAAAACTACACCAGACTGTGTGAGACAGCATCAAAATACACTAGACTGTGTGGGACAGCGTTAAAGCACACTAGACTGTGTGTGACAGCAGGAAACTACACCAGACTGTGTGAGACAACACAAAACTACACCAGACTGTGGGAGACAGCACCAAACCACACTAGACTGTGTGAGACAGCACAAAACCGCACTAGACTGTGTGAGACAGCACAAAACCACACTAGACTGTGTGAGACAGCACCAAACTACACTAGACTTTGTGAGACAACTCAAAACCACACTAGACCGTGTGCGACAGCACAAAACTACACCAGACTGTGTGTGAAAGCACAAAACCACATTTGACTGTGTGAGACAGCAGGAAACTACACCAGACTGTGTGAGCCAGCACAAAACTACACCAGACTGTGAGAGACAGCACAAAACTACACTAGACTGTGTGAGACAGCACAAAACCACACTAGGCTGTGTGAGACAGCACAGAACTACACTAGACTGTGTGAGACAGCACAAAACCACACTAGACTGTGTGAGACAGCTTCAAACTATACTAGACTGTGTGGGACAGCATAAAACAACACTAGACTGTGTGAGACAGCAGGAAACTACACCAGACTGTGTGAGACAGAACAAAACTACACTAGACTGTGTGAGACAGCACAAAACCACACTAGACTGTGTGCGACAACACAGAACCACACTAGACTGTGTGACAAAACACAGAACCACTCTAGACTGTGTGAGACAGCACAAAACCGCACTAGACTGTGTGAGACAACACAAGACTACACTAGACTGTGTGACATAGCACAAGACTACACTAGACTGTGTGAGACAACACAACACCACACTAGACTGTGTGAGACAACGCAAAACCACACTAGACTGTGTGAGACAACACAAAACTACACCAGACTCTGTGAGACAGCACAAAACTACACTAGAGTGTGTGAGACAGCACAAAACCACATTTGACTGTGTGAGACAGCAGGAAACTACACCAGACTGTGTGAGCCAGCACAAAACTACACCAGACTGTGTGCGACAGCACAAAACCACACCAGACGGTGTGAGACTGCACAAAACCACACTAGACTGTGTGAGACAACACAATACTACACAAGACTGTGTGAGAGAGCACAAGACCACACTAGACTGTGTGAGAGAACACAAAACTACACAAGACTGTGTGAGAGAGCACAAAACTACACTAGACTGTGTGAGACAGCACAAAACCACACCAGACCTTGTGAGACAGCTCAAACCTACACTAGACTGTGTGAGACAGCACAGAACTACACTAGACTGTGTGAGACAGCACAAAACCACACTAGACTGTGTGAGACAGCACAAAACCACACCAGACGGTGTGAGACTGCACCAAACCACACTAGACTGTGTGAGACAACACAATACTACACAAGACTGTGTGAGACAGCACAAAACCACACCAGACTGTGTGAGACTGCACAAAACCACACTGGACTGTGTGAGACAGCACAAAACCACACTAGACTGTGTGAGACAGCACAAAACCACACCAGACTGTGTGAGACTGCACCAAACCACACTAGACTGTGTGAGACAGCACAAAACCACACTAGACTGTGTGAGACAGCACAGAACCACACCAGACTGTGTGAGACTGCACAAAACCACACTGGACTGTGTGAGACAGCACAGAACCACACTAGACTGTGTGAGACAGCACAAAACCACACCAGACTGTGTGAGACTGCACAAAACCACACTGGACTGTGTGAGAGAACACAAAACTACACAAGACTGTGTGAGAGAGCACAAGACCACACTAGACTGTGTGAGACAGCACAGAACTACACTAGACTGTGTGAGACAGCACAAAACCACACTAGACTGTGTGCGACAGCACAAAACCACACCAGACGGTGTGAGACTGCACAAAACCACACTAGACTGTGTGAGACAACACAATACTCCCCAAACTGTGTGAGAGAGCACAAGACCACACTAGACTGTGTGAGAGAACACAAAACTACACAAGACTGTGTGAGAGAGCACAAGACCACACTAGACTGTGTGAGACAGCACAAAACTACACTAGACTGTGTGAGACAGCACAAAACCACACTAGACCTTGTGAGACAGCTCAAACCTACAGTAGACTGTGTGAGACAGCACAAAACTACACTAGAGTGTGTGAGACAGCACAAGGCTACACTAGACTGTGTGAGACAGCACAAAACCACATTTGACTGTGTGAGACAGCAGGAAACTACACCAGACTGTGTGAGCCAGCACAAAACTACACCAGACTGTGTGCGACAGCACAAAACCACACCAGACGGTGTGAGACTGCACAAAACCACACTAGACTGTGTGAGACAACACAATACTACACAAGACTGTGTGAGAGAGCACAAGACCACACTAGACTGTGTGAGAGAACACAAAACTACACAAGACTGTGTGAGAGAGCACAAAACTACACTAGACTGTGTGAGACAGCACAAAACCACACCAGACCTTGTGAGACAGCTCAAACCTACACTAGACTGTGTGAGACAGCACAGAACTACACTAGACTGTGTGAGACAGCACAAAACCACACTAGACTGTGTGAGACAGCACAAAACCACACCAGACGGTGTGAGACTGCACCAAACCACACTAGACTGTGTGAGACAACACAATACTACACAAGACTGTGTGAGACAGCACAAAACCACACCAGACTGTGTGAGACTGCACAAAACCACACTGGACTGTGTGAGACAGCACAAAACCACACTAGACTGTGTGAGACAGCACAAAACCACACCAGACTGTGTGAGACTGCACCAAACCACACTAGACTGTGTGAGACAGCACAAAACCACACTAGACTGTGTGAGACAGCACAGAACCACACCAGACTGTGTGAGACTGCACAAAACCACACTGGACTGTGTGAGACAGCACAGAACCACACTAGACTGTGTGAGACAGCACAAAACCACACCAGACTGTGTGAGACTGCACAAAACCACACTGGACTGTGTGAGAGAACACAAAACTACACAAGACTGTGTGAGAGAGCACAAGACCACACTAGACTGTGTGAGACAGCACAGAACTACACTAGACTGTGTGAGACAGCACAAAACCACACTAGAATGTGTGCGACAGCACAAAACCACACCAGACGGTGTGAGACTGCACAAAACCACACTAGACTGTGTGAGACAACACAATACTCCCCAAACTGTGTGAGAGAGCACAAGACCACACTAGACTGTGTGAGAGAACACAAAACTACACAAGACTGTGTGAGAGAGCACAAGACCACACTAGACTGTGTGAGACAGCACAAAACTACACTAGACTGTGTGAGACAGCACAAAACCACACTAGACCTTGTGAGACAGCTCAAACCTACAGTAGACTGTGTGAGACAGCACAGAACTACACTAGACTGTGTGAGACAACACAGTACTACACAAGACTGTGTGAGAGAGCACAAGACCACACTAGACTGTGTGAGACAGCACAAAACTACACTAGACTGTGTGAGACAGCACAAAACCACACTAGACCTTGTGAGACAGCTCAAACCTACAGTAGACTGTGTGAGACAGCACAGAACTGCACTAGACTGTGTGAGACAGCACAAAACTACACCAGACTGTGTGAGACAGCATCAAACTATACTAGACTGTGTGGAACAGCAAAAAACCACACAAGACTGTGTGAGACAGCTCAAAACCAGACTAGACTGTGTGAGACAGCACAAAACTACACCAGACTGTGTGACACAGCACGAAACTACACCAGACTGTGTGAGACAGCACAAAACTACACTAGACTGTGTGCGACAACACAAAGCTACACTAGACTGTGTGACACAGCACAAGACTACACTAGACTGTGTGAGACAACACAACGCCACACTAGACTGTGTGAGACAGCACAAAACCACACTAGGCTGTGTGAGACAACACAAAACTACACCAGACTGTGTGAGACAGCACCAAACCACACTAGACTGTGTGAGACAGCACAAAACCACACTAGACTGTGTGAGACCTCACAAAACTACACTAGACTGTGTGAGACAGCACAAAACTACACTAAACTGTGTGAGACAGCGCAAAACTACACCGGACTGTGTGAGACAGCATCAAAATACACTAGACTGTGTGGGACAGCGTAAAAGCACACTAGACTGTGTGTGACAGCAGGAAACTACACCAGACTGTGTGAGACAACACAAAACTACACCAGACTGTGTGAGACAGCACCGAACCACACTAGACTGTGTGAGACAGCACAAAACCACACTAGACTGTGTGAGACAGCTCAAACCTACACTAGACTGTGTGAGACAGCACAGAACTACACTAGACTGTGTGAGACAGCACCAAACCACACTAGACTGGGTGAGACAGCACAAAACCACACCAGACGGTGTGAGACTGCAGAAAACCACACTAGACTGTGTGAGAGAACACAAAACTACACCAGACTGTGTGAGAGAGCACAAGACCACACTAGACTGTGTGAGACAGCACAAAACTACACTAGACTGTGTGAGACAGCACAAAACTACACTAGACTGTGTGAGACAGCACAAAACTACACCAGACTGTGTGAGACAGCATCAAACTATACTAGACTGTGTGGAACAGCAAATAACCACACAAGACTGTGTGAGACAGCTCAAAACCAGACTAGACTGTGTGAGACAGCACAAAACTACACCAGACTGTGTGACACAGCAAAAAACTACACCAGACTGTGTGAGACAGCACAAAAGTACACTAGCCTGTGTGCGACAACACAAAGCTACACTAGACTGTGTGACACAGCACAAGACTACACTAGACTGTGTGAGACAGCACAGAACTACACTAGACTGTGTGAGACAGCACAAAACCACACTAGACTGTGTGAGACAGCACAAAACCACACCAGACTGTGTGAGACAGCACCAAACCACACTAGACTGTGTGAGACAGCACAAAACCACACTAGACTGTGTGAGACCTCACAAAACTACTCTAGACTGTGTGAGACAGCACAAAACTATACTAGACTGTGTGCGACAGCGCAAAACTACACCAGACTGTGTGAGACAGCATCAAAATACACTAGACTGTGTGGGACAGCGTACAAGCACACTAGACTGTGTGTGACAGCAGGAAACTACACCAGACTGTGTGAGACAACACAAAACTACACCAGACTATGTGAGACAGCACCAAACCACACTAGACTGTGTGAGACAGCACAAAACCACACTAGACTGTGTGAGACAGCACAAAACCACACTAGACTGTGTGAGACAGCACCAAACTACACTAGACTTTGTGAGACAACTCAAAACCACACTAGACTGTGTGAGACAGCACAAAACTACACCAGACTGTGTGTGAAAGCACAAAACTACACGAGACTGTGTGAGACAGCTTCAAACTATACTAGACTGTGTGGGACAGCATAAAACAACACTAGACTGTGTGAGACAGCAGGAAACTACACCAGACTGTGTGAGACAGAACAAAACTACACTAGACTGTGTGAGACAGCACAAAACCACACTAGACTGTGTGCGACAACACAGAACCACACTAGACTGTGTGAGAAAACGCAATACCACACCAGACTGTGTGAGACAGCACAAAACTACACCAGACTCTGTGAGACAGCACAAAACTACACTAGAGTGTGTGAGACAGCACAAGGCTACTCTAGACTGTGTGCGACAGCACAAAACCACATTTGACTGTGTGAGACAGCAGGAAACTACACCAGACTGTGTGAGCCAGCACAAAACTACACCAGACTGTGAGAGACAGCACAAAACTACACTAGACTGTGTGAGACAGCACAAAACCACACTAGGCTGTGTGAGACAGCACAGAACTACACTAGACTGTGTGAGACAGCACAAAACCACACTAGACAGTGTGAGACAGCACAAAACCACACCAGACGGTGTGAGACTGCACAAAACCACACTAGACTGTGTGAGACAACACAATACTACACAAGACTGTGTGAGAGAGCACAAGACCACACTAGACTGTGTGAGACAGCACAAAACTACACTAGACTGTGTGAGACAGCACAAAACTACACTAGACTGTGTGAGACAGCACAAAACTACACCAGACTGTGTGAGACAGCATCAAACTATACTAGACTGTGTGGAACAGCAAAAAACCACACAAGACTGTGTGCGACAGCTCAAAACCACACTAGACTGTGTGAGACAGCACAAAACTACACCAGACTGTGTGCCACAGCACAAAACTACACCAGACTGTGTGAGACAGCACAGAACTACACTAGACTGTGTGCGACAACACAAAGCTACACTAGACTGTGTGACACAGCACAAGACTACACTAGACTGTGTGAGACAGCACAAAACCACACTAGGCTGTGTGAGACAACACAAAACTACGCCAGACTGTGTGAGACAGCACCAAACTACACTAGACTGTGTGAGACAGCACAAAACCACACTAGACTGTGTGAGACAGCACAAAACTACACTAGACTTTGTGAGACAACTCAAAACCACACTAGACTGTGTGAGACAGCACAAAACTACACCAGACTGCGTGTGAAAGCACAAAACTACACCAGACTGTGTGAGACAGCATCAAACTACACTAGACTGTGTGAGACTGCACAAAACCACACTAGACCGTGTGAGACAACACAATACTACACAAGACTGTGTGAGAGAGCACAAGACCACACTAGACTGTGTGAGACAGCACAAGACTACACTAGACTGTGAGACAGCACAAGACTACACTAGACTGTGTGAGACAGCACAAAACCACACTAGACTGTGTGAGACAGCACAAAACCACACTAGACTGTGTGCGACAACACAGAACCACACTAGACTGTGTGACACAACACAGAACCACTCTAGACTGTGTGAGACAGCACAAAACTACACCAGACTCTGTGAGACAGCACAGAACTACACTAGAGTGTGTGAGACAGCACAAGGCTACTCTAGACTGTGTGAGACAGCACAAAACCACACTAGACTGTGTGAGACAGCACAAAACTACACCAGTCTGCGTGTGAAAGCACAAAACTACACCAGACTGTGTGAGACAGCATCAAACTACACTAGACTGTGTGGGACAGCATAAAACAATACTAGACTGTGTGAGACAGCAGGAAACTACACCAGACTTTGTGAGACAGAACAAAACTACACTAGACTGTGTGAGACAGCACAAAACCACACTAGACTGTGTGAGACAGCACAAACCTACACAAGACTGTGTGAGACAGCACAGAACTACACTAGACTGTGTGAGACAGCACAAAACCACACTAGACTGTGTGAGACAGCACAAAACCACACCAGACTGTGTGAGACTGCACAAAACCACACTAGACTGTGTCAGAGAACACAAAACTACACAAGACTGTGTGAGAGAGCACAAGACCACACTAGACTGTGTGAGACAGCACAAAACTACACTAGACTGTGTGAGACAGCGCAAAACCACACCAGACCTTGTGAGACAGCTCAAACCTACACTAAACTGTGTGAGACAGCACAGAACTACACTAGACTGTGTGAGACAGCACAAAACCACACTAGACTGTGTGAGACAGCACAAAACCACACCAGACGGTGTGAGACTGCACCAAACCACACTAGACTGTGTGAGACAACACAATACTACACAAGACTGTGTGAGAGAGCACAAGACCACACTAGACTGTGTGAGACAGCACCAAACTAGACTAGACTGTGTGAGACAGCACAAAACTACACTAGACTGTGTGAGACAGCACAAAACTACACCAGTCTGTGTGAGACAGCATCAAACTATACTAGACTGTGTGGAACAGCAAAAAACCACACATGACTGCGTGAGACAGCTCAAAACCAGACTAGACTGTGTGAGACAGCACAAAACTACACCAGACTGTGTGGCACAGCACAAAACTACACCAGACTGTGTGAGACAGCACAAAACTACACTAGACTGTGTGCGACAACACAAAGCTACACTAGACTGTGTGACACAGCACAAAACCACACTAGACTGTGTGAGACAGCAGAAACCTACACAAGACTGTGTGAGACAGCACAGAACTACACTAGACTGTGTGAGACAGCACAAAACCACACTAGACTGTGTGAGACAGCACAAAACCACACCAGACTGTGTGAGACTGCACAAAACCACACTGGACTGTGTCAGAGAACACAAAACTACACAAGACTGTGTGAGAGAGCACAAGACCACACTAGACTGTGTGAGACAGCACAAAACTACACTAGACTGTGTGAGACAGCGCAAAACCACACCAGACCTTGTGAGACAGCTCAAACCTACACTAAACTGTGTGAGACAGCACAGAACTACACTAGACTGTGTGAGACAGCACAAAACCACACTAGACTGTGTGAGACAGCACAAAACCACACCAGACGGTGTGAGACTGCACCAAACCACACTAGACTGTGTGAGACAACACAATACTACACAAGACTGTGTGAGAGAGCACAAGACCACACTAGACTGTGTGAGACAGCACCAAACTAGACTAGACTGTGTGAGACAGCACAAAACTACACTAGACTGTGTGAGACAGCACAAAACTACACCAGTCTGTGTGAGACAGCATCAAACTATACTAGACTGTGTGGAACAGCAAAAAACCACACAAGACTGCGTGAGACAGCTCAAAACCAGACTAGACTGTGTGAGACAGCACAAAACTACACCAGACTGTGTGGCACAGCACAAAACTACACCAGACTGTGTGAGACAGCACAAAACTACACTAGACTGTGTGCGACAACACAAAGCTACACTAGACTGTGTGACACAGCACAAAACCACACTAGACTGTGTGAGACAGCAGAAACCTACACAAGACTGTGTGAGACAGCACAGAACTACACTAGACTGTGTGAGACAGCACAAAACCACACTAGACTGTGTGAGACAGCACAAAACCACACCAGACTGTGTGAGACTGCACAAAACCACACTAGACTGTGTCAGAGAACACAAAACTACACAAGACTGTGTGAGAGAGCACAAGACCACACTAGACTGTGTGAGACAGCACAAAACTACACTAGACTGTGTGAGACAGCGCAAAACCACACCAGACCTTGTGAGACAGCTCAAACCTACACTAAACTGTGTGAGACAGCACAGAACTACACTAGACTGTGTGAGACAGCACAAAACCACACTAGACTGTGTGAGACAGCACAAAACCACACCAGACGGTGTGAGACTGCACCAAACCACACTAGACTGTGTGAGACAACACAATACTACACAAGACTGTGTGAGAGAGCACAAGACCACACTAGACTGTGTGAGACAGCACCAAACTAGACTAGACTGTGTGAGACAGCACAAAACTACACTAGACTGTGTGAGACAGCACAAAACTACACCAGTCTGTGTGAGACAGCATCAAACTATACTAGACTGTGTGGAACAGCAAAAAACCACACAAGACTGCGTGAGACAGCTCAAAACCAGACTAGACTGTGTGAGACAGCACAAAACTACACCAGACTGTGTGAGACAGCACAAAACTACACTAGACTGTGTGCGACAACACAAAGCTACACTAGACTGTGTGACACAGCACAAGACTACACTAGACTGTGTGAGACAACACAACGCCACACTAGACTGTGTGAGACAGCACAAAACCACACTAGGCTGTGTGAGACAACACAAAACTACACTAGACTGTGTGAGACAGCACAAAACTACACTAAACTGTGTGAGACAGTGCAAAACTACACCAGACTGTGTGAGACAGCATCAAAATACACTAGACTGTGTGGGACAGCGTTAAAGCACACTAGACTGTGTGTGACAGCAGGAAACTACACCAGACTGTGTGAGTCAACACAAAACTACACTAGACTGTGTGAGACAGCACAAAACCACACTAGACTGTGTGCGACAACACAGAACCACACTACACTGTGTGACACAACACAGAACCACTCTAGACTGTGTGAGACAGCACAAAACCGCACTAGACTGTGTGAGACAACACAAGACTACACTAGACTGTGTGACATAGCACAAGACTACACTAGACTGTGTGAGACAACACAACACCACACTAGACTGTGTGAGAAAACGCAATACCACACTAGACTGTGTGAGACAACAAAAAACTACACCAGACTCTGTGAGACAGCACAAAACTACACTAGAGTGTGTGAGACAGCACAAGGCTACTCTAGGCTGTGTGAGACAGCACAAAACCACATTTGACTGTGTGCGACAGCAGGAAACTACACCAGACTGTGTGAGCCAGCACAAAACTACACCAGACTGTGAGAGACAGCACAAAACTACACTAGTGTGAGACAGCACAAAACCACACTAGGCTGTGTGAGACAGCACAGAACTACACTAGACTGTGTGAGACAGCACAAAACCACACTAGACTGTGTGAGACAGCACAAAACCACACCAGACGGTGTGAGACTGCACAAAACCACACTAGACTGTGTGAGACAACACAATACTACACAAGACTGTCTGAGAGAGCACAAGACCACACTAGACTGTGTGAGACAGCACAAAACTACACTAGACTGTGTGAGACAGCACAAAACTACACTAGACTGTGTGAGACAGCACAAAACTACACCAGACTGTGTGAGACAGCATCAAACTATACTAGACTGTGTGGAACAGCAAAGAACCACACAAGACTGTGTGCGACAGCTCAAAACCACACTAGACTGTGTGAGACAGCACAAAACTACACCAGACTGTGTGACACAGCACAAAACTACACCAGACTGTGTGAGACAGCACAGAACTACACTAGACTGTGTGCGACAACACAAAGCTACACTAGACTGTGTGACACAGCACAAGACTACACTAGACTGTGTGAGACAGCACAAAACCACATTAGGCTGTGTGAGACAACACAAAACTACGCCGGACTGTGTCAGACAGCACCAAACTACACTAGACTGTGTGAGACAGCACAAAACCACACTAGACTGTGTGAGACAGCACAAAACTACACTAGACTTTCTGAGACAACTCAAAACCACACTAGACTGTGTGAGACAGCACAAAACTACACCAGACTGCGTGTGAAAGCACAAAACTACACCAGACTGTGTGAGACAGCATCAAACTACACTAGACTCTGTGGGACAGCATAAAACAATACTAGACTGTGTGAGACAGCAGGAAACTACACCAGACTGTGTGAGACAGAACAAAACTACACTAGACTGTGTGAGACAGCACAAAACTACACTAGACTGTGTGAGACAGCACAAAACCACACTAGACTGTGTGAGACAGCACAAAACCACACCAGACTGTGTGAGACTGCACAAAACCACACTAGACTGTGTCAGAGAACACAAAACTACACAAGACTGTGTGAGAGAGCACAAGACCACACTAGACTGTGTGAGACAGCACAAAACTACACTAGACTGTGTGAGACAGCACAAAACCACACCAGACCTTGTGAGACAGCTCAAACCTACACTAGACTGTGTGAGACAGCACAGAACTACACTAGACTGTGTGAGACAGCACAAAACCACACTAGACTGTGTGAGACGGCACAAAACCACACCAGACGGTGTGAGACTGCACCAAACTAGACTAGACTGTGTGAGACAGCACAAAACTACACTAGACTGTGTGAGACAGCACAAAACTACACCAGTCTGTGTGAGACAGCATCAAACTATACTAGACTGTGTGGAACAGCAAAAAACCACACAAGACTGCGTGAGACAGCTCAAAACCAGACTAGACTGTGTGAGACAGCACAAAACTACACCAGACTGTGTGGCACAGCACAAAACTACACCAGACTGTGTGAGACAGCACAAAACTACACTAGACTGTGTGCGACAACACAAAGCTACACTAGACTGTGTGACACGGCACAAGACTACACGAGACTGTGTGAGACAACACAACGCCACACTAGACTGTGTGAGACAGCACAAAACCACACTCGGCTGTGTGAGACAACACAAAACTACACCAGACTGTGTGAGACAGCACCAAACCACACTAGACTGTGTGAGACAGCACAAAACGACACTAGACTGTGCGAGACCTCACAAAACTACACTAGACTGTGTGAGACAGCACAAAACTACACTAAACTGTGTGAGACAGCGCAAAACTACACCAGACTGTGTGAGACAGCATCAAAATACACTAGACTGTGTGGGATAGCGTTAAAGCACACTAGACTGTGTGTGACAGCAGGAAACTACACTAGACTGTGTGAGACAGCACAAAACCACACCAGACGGTGTGAGACTGCACAAAACCACACTAGACTGTGTGAGACAACACAATACTACACAAGACTGTGTGAGAGAGCACAAGACCACACTAGACTGTGTGAGACAGCACAAAACTGCACTAGACTGTGTGAGACAGCACAAAACCACACTAGGCTGTGTGAGACAACTCAAAACTACACCAAACTGTGTGAGACAGCACCAAACCACACTAGACTGTGTGAGACAGCACAGAACCACACTAGACTGTGTGAGATTGCACAAAACTACACTAGACTGTGTGAGACAGCACAAAACTACACTAGACTGTGTGAGACAGCGCAAAACTACACCAGACAGTCTGAGACAGCATCAAAATTCACTAGACTGTGTGGGACAGCATAAAGGCACACTAGACTGTGTGTGACAGCAGGAAACTACACCAGACTGTGTGAGACAACACAAAACTACACCAGTCTGTGTGAGACAGCACCAAACCACACTAGACTGTGTGAGACAGCACAAAACCACACTAGACTGTGTGAGACAGCACAAAACCACACTAGAATGTGTGAGACAGCACAAAACTACACTAGACTTTGTGAGACAACACAAAACCACACTAGACTGTGTGAGACAGCACAAAACTACACCAGACTGTGTGTGAAAGAACAAAACTACACCAGACTGTGTGAGACAGCATCAAACTACACTAAACTGTGTGGGACAGCATAAAACCACACTAGACTGTGTGAGACAGCAGGAAACTACACCAGACGGTGTGAGACAGCACAAAACTACACCAGACTGTGTGAGACAGCACAAAACAACACCAGACTGTGTGAGACAACACACAACTGCACCAGACTGTGCGAGACAGCACAAAACCACACTAGACTGTGTGAGACATCACAAAATCACACTAGACTGTGTGAGACAGTACAAAACCACACTAGACTGTGTGAGACAGCACAAAACGACACCAGACTGAGAGAGACAGCACAAACCCACACTAGACTGTGCGAGACAGCACAAACCCACACTAGACTGTCTGAGACAGCACAAAACTTCACTAGACTGTGTGAGACAGCACAAAACTACACTAGACTGTGTGAGACAGCACAAAACTACACCAGACTGTGTGACACAGCACAAAACTACACCAGACTGTGTGACACAGCACAAAACTACACTAGACTGTGTGCGACAACACAAAGCTACACTAGACTGTGTGACACAGCACAAGACTACACTAGACTGTGTGAGACAACATAACGCCACACTAGACTGTGTGAGACAGCACCAAACCACACTAGACTGTGTGGGACAGCATCAAACTATACTAGACTGTGTGGAACAGCAAAAAACCACACAGGACTGTGTGCGACAGCTCAAAACCACACTAGACTGTGTGAGACTGCACAAAACTACACCAGACTGTGTGACACAGCACAAAACTACACCAGACTGTGTGACACAGCACAAAACTACACTAGACTGTGTGCGACAACACAAAGCTACACTAGACTGTGTGACACAGCACAAGACTACACTAGACTGTGTGAGACAACATAACGCCACACTAGACTGTGTGAGACAGCACCAAACCACACTAGACTGTGTGGGACAGCATAAAACCACACTAGACTGTGTGAGACAGCAGGAAACTACACCAGACGGTGTGAGACAGCACAAAACTACACCAGACTGTGCGAGACAACACAAAACCACACTAGACTGTGTGAGACAGCACAAAATCACACTAGACTGTGTGCGACAGCACAAAACCACACTAGACTGTGTGAGACAGCACAAAATCACACTAGATTGTGTGAGACAGCACAAAACCACACTAGACTGTGTGAGACAGCACAAAACTACACTAGACTGTGTGAGACAACACATAACCACCCAAGACAGTGTGAGACAGCACGAAACCACACTAGACTGTGTGAGACAACACAAAACCACACTAGACTGTGTGAGACAGCACAAAACTACACCAAACTGTGTGAGACAGCATCAATCTACACTAGACTGTGTGAGACAGCACAAAACCACACTAGACTGTGTGAGACAGCACAAAACTACACTAGACTGTGTGAGACAGCACAAAACTACACTAGACTGTGTGCGACAACACAGAACCACACTAGACTGTGTGACACAACACAGAACCACTCTAGACGGTGTGAGACAGCACAAGACTACACTAGACTGTGTGACATAGCACAAGACTACACTAGACTGTGTGAGACAACACAACACCACACTAGACTGTGTGAGACAACGCAAAACCACACTAGACTGTGTGAGACAACACAAAACTACACCAGACTCTGTGAGACAGCACAAAACTACACTAGAGTGTGCGAGACAGCACAAGGCAACACTAGACTGTGTGAGACAGCACAAAACCACATTTGACTGTGTGAGACAGCAGGAAACAACACCAGACTGTGTGAGCCAGCACAAAACTACACCAGACTGTGAGAGACAGCACAAAACCACACTAGACTGTGTGAGACAACACAAAACCACACTAGACTGTGTGAGACAGCACAAAACTACACCAGACTGTGTGAGACAGCATCAATCTACACTAGACTGTGTGAGACAGCACAAAACCACACTAGACTGTGTGAGACAGCACAAAACCACACCAGACTGTGTGAGACAGCACAAAACCACACTAGACTGTGTGAGACAGAACAAAACTACACTAGACTGTGTGAGACAGCACAAAACCACACTAGACTGTGTGAGACAGCACAAACCTACACTAGACTGTGTGAGACAGCACAAAACTACACTAGACTGTGTGAGACAGCACAAAACCACACTAGACCTTGTGAGACAGCTCAAACCTACACTAGAGTGTGTGAGACAGCACAGAACTACACTAGACTGTGTGAGACAGCACAAAACCACACTAGACTGTGTGAGACAGCCCAAAACCACACCAGACGGTGTGAGACTGCACAAAACCACACTGGACTGTGTGAGACAACACAATACTACACAAGACTGTGTGAGAGAGCACAAGACTACACTAGACTGTGTGAGACAGCACAAAACTACACTAGACTGTGTGCGACAGCACAAAACTACGCTAGACTGTGTGAGACAGCACAAAACTACACCAGACTGAGTGAGACAGCATCAAACTATACTAGACTGTGTGGAACAGCAAAAAACCACACAAGACTGTGTGAGACAGCTCAAAACCACACTAGACTGTGTGAGACAGCACAAAACTACACCAGACTGTGTGACACAGCACAAAACTACACCAGACTGTGTGAGACAGCACAAAACTACACTAGACTGTGTGCGACAACACAAAGCTACACTAGACTGTGTGACACAGCACAAGACTACTCTAGACTGTGTGAGACAACACAACGCCACACTACACTGTGTGAGACAGCACAAAACCACACTAGGCTCTGTGAGACAACACAAAACCACACCAGACTGTGTGAGACAGCACAAAACCACACTAGACTGTGTGAGACAGAACAAAACTACACTAGACTGTGTGAGACAGCACAAAACCACACTAGACTGTGTGAGACAGCACAAACCTACACTAGACTGTGTGAGACAGCACAAAACTACACTAGACTGTGTGAGACAGCACAAAACCACACTAGACCTTGTGAGACAGCTCAAACCTACACTAGAGTGTGTGAGACAGCACAGAACTACACTAGACTGTGTGAGACAGCACAAAACCACACTAGACTGTGTGAGACAGCCCAAAACCACACCAGACGGTGTGAGACTGCACAAAACCACACTGGACTGTGTGAGACAACACAATACTACACAAGACTGTGTGAGAGAGCACAAGACTACACTAGACTGTGTGAGACAGCACAAAACTACACTAGACTGTGTGCGACAGCACAAAACTACGCTAGACTGTGTGAGACAGCACAAAACTACACCAGACTGAGTGAGACAGCATCAAACTATACTAGACTGTGTGGAACAGCAAAAAACCACACAAGACTGTGTGAGACAGCTCAAAACCACACTAGACTGTGTGAGACAGCACAAAACTACACCAGACTGTGTGACACAGCACAAAACTACACCAGACTGTGTGAGACAGCACAAAACTACACTAGACTGTGTGCGACAACACAAAGCTACACTAGACTGTGTGACACAGCACAAGACTACTCTAGACTGTGTGAGACAACACAACGCCACACTAGACTGTGTGAGACAGCACAAAACCACACTAGGCTCTGTGAGACAACACAAAACTACACCAGACTGTGTGAGACAGCACCAAACCACACTAGACTGTGTGAGACAACACAAAACTACACCAGACTCTGTGAGACAGCACAAAACTACACTAGAGTGTGTGAGACAGCACAAGGCTATACTAGACTGTGTGAGACAGCACAAAACCACATTTGACTGTGTGAGACTGCAGGAAACTACACCAGACTGTGTGAGCCAGCACAAAACTACACCAGACTGTGAGAGACAGCACAAAACTACACTAGACTGTGTGAGACAGCACAAAACCACACTAGACTGTGTGAGACAACACAAAACCACACTAGACGGTGTGAGACAGCACAAAACTACACCAGACTGTGTGAGACAGCATCAATCTACACTAGACTGTGTGAGACAGCACAAAACCACACTAGACTGTGTGAGACAGCACAAAACCACACCAGACTGTGTGAGACAGCACAA